>NW_026521845.1:10875000-11047499 GCF_021234435.1 Artibeus jamaicensis
TCAGGGGACACTTTCTCCAAGGAAACAAGCCCTCATTATAGAATCATGAACAGGGACACAAGGCTGCCCACGCACGGAAGGACCAACATTTCTTCCTGTCTGTCCATGGGGCCCTGCCCTTCCATCACCACTACTGCTGGTCAAAAAACAACAGGGACACAAACAGCCACTTTTAAGCCCTTGGTGGGAAGCCGGTCCATGCCACGATGACATTTACATGAGATGATATTTACAACTGAGGTGACAGAAAACATTATCTCACTATAGACTGCGAAGACTCCGCTCCATTAGGAAGGCCAAGGGTAAAGCTAACAGCTAAAAGGAACAACAGTGAGTGAAAACTCGGGGAGGAGTCTGGCACCCAATGGTTTCTCCTTCTCCTGACCCTTTGACAATGACCCAATCCCTGAAACTCTCATTATATCATTTTGAGGGTGTCCATGATCTCTGCCGTTGCCTTGGTAAGTTCTTCGCCATCTGCTTGTCAGGCACGGTCTTGGGGACGCAGTCCATACGCCACACACATGTTGTAAATTGATCTCTTCCTTTCAGGTGGTAAAACCCAAAGATGGGATTTTGTAGGACAAAACCAGGTCTTCCCCTTTGAACACAGTTATTAAATTATTCAAAGCCCGAGATATTTTTATAAAAGCCTGTAGAGTTTTAATAAGGCCAGCTATTTAGGAAGTGGTGACAATGTGCAATGTGCAGAAAGGGGAAGCTTCAGAGGTGCTGTGGTAACAATGCAGTTACTTAAAGAACATTTAAACTACAAATATCTCTGTGGTTTTTTATTTGGTTCCATGCTACAGTCACTCTGAGAAATTTCTCAAACCTTGGCTAATCACTTTAAAATGTAAGTTTAGCAAATGACTACACTTCCCCAAATGCGCTATTCCTTTCAACCCCTCTCCACCCACCCCTTTATTTGTATCTGATAAAGGTAAGTGATTTGATGCCAAGAACAACTTTGGAAGAAAATGGAATTTTAGCAACCAGATGGGAAAATAATAATTGTAGCCCCGAAGCTGCAGTGAATTCCAGCTATAGATACAGAAAATAACTAACACATAGTAAAGGGGATGTCACTCCTCTTGAAGGCTGGACATGGCATCCACTGGGGTCGTGAGATGGGCTTAGTTGGTGTGGCTGGAAAACAGAACTTACTTAGAGGGACCAAGACCCTCATGTTCCAATCTGTGCTGAGTCACGTTGGAAGAAACAGCTGGCAGTGTGTTCACACGCTTTAACCTGATTTGGAATGACGTTCACCTTCCTGAGCACCTCTTCATTAGGATGATCACTGACCTAAAGTGGAGATCGTTGGTGCAACCCAGTGACTGGTGCTGCGGTGACAATATAGGGATTCTGCTGACTTCCTCATGGTGCCCGAGTCGGGCCCACAACCAGGAGAGGCAGGGATGTCAATGACGAGGGGAGCATGACTATGACTTTCTAAAGAGGAGTGACCCAATGGTTTGCCTGGTCTCATCTTGGCCAAGGTCAGCATGAGGCTGTTAATTAGCTGTTTCATGAGTGTTAATCTTGTTTGACCAACGGGGTTATGAGTCTCTGGAAGGTAGGGGCCTTACACTTTAAAAATTTATGGCACTTCTTTAAAAAAAAAAGTCTTTCTCTGTCCCTGAAAGGTAATTATGATTTACTTCATGAATTAATGAAAGACAGTTTTAGCTTGGAGACTCCACAACTGGTATATTGCCACAAGCTCACTTTCCAAGGTGTCCAGGCTTAGGTTCATCCATTATGTCCTTGGGTCTTCTTCCCATAATATTGTCTTCTCAGATGTTCCTCATGGGAAATCTCTCCCAACCACTACAGGAGATTTACACTCCCGTGTTTAGGGTAGTGGGCCAGTGGCCACCAAATGACACCATCAGAAACAAACTTTTCAGCCTTCACATTGTCCAGAACCCTGAGTCGAATGACTTCTGATGCTACTTGTGCTGAGGCGTGGCTATGTATGGAGTGAACACGGTTCTTTTAAATTCCCTTGGACCGGTATTACAGTTGGCGTATTTTAAGTACCGGCTCCGTGCAGGGGTCCAAACCTGGCATCCAACATCATTTTCCTTTCTTGTAACGCTCTTTAGGGAAGGTACCGATGTTGGTGTGTTTTATAAGAGGAAATTGAGTCTCAGAAAGACTAGGTTAGTAATCAAAGGGGGTCGTAGCTAGAAAGTAGAAACATCAGCATTTGAACTCAGGTCTCTCTGGTTCCAAAGCCTATGTTCCTGCCACCAGACTGCTTTTCTAAAATAAACAATATTGAGTTTATTCTAGATATATTAGTGTATATCTATTGCTTAAAGAAGTGGAAGTTTTAAAGAATTATTCTGATTGCTCATATATGCAACTATTATAATTCTTTTAGTGGGCTTAGGGCTTTCAATTTTATGAACAACTATATCTTTTTCCATCTCATTTTATCTTCGAAATAGCCTATGGGTATATAAGCCTAAGTGATTTGGATTCCAGACATATATGGTAAAAATGAGGTCATGGGAAGGCAAGTAACTTGCCCAAAGTCATCCTGCGGGAAAGTGGCAGACTTAGTAACGTCTTTCGGGTCTTCTCCCCCTTCACCATTTCATAAACAGCTCCCTGTGTAAGACCTTTGACCCGTGGGCCTGAAGACTGATATGGGCCCATTGTAAGCCCTGCACATAAAAAGTCATGGAGAAGCCATGGAGGTGATCCCAAGCCCCTGCCTCCCCTCCTGCTCTCTGTTTATGACTTTATTATGACTTCCGGGGTTTTCCCTCTTCTGTGAGACAGTTCATAGTATTGTTCTGCACAGATATAAAAACACTGTCGTTTGTGGGTGTGTAGTTCACACGGCCTCAGCATTTCTGTGTGCGCGGTTGTTGGGATGACATGTTGGGGGCAGCAGGAGGCTTCTAAGCAACTTGGAGAGGGAACAGGTTCTCTGACTGTTTTCCAGTTGTCTCTTAGCCTACCTCGCTGTCAGGGCAAAGGAGCTGTGCCCTCCCTGCCCACATTTCCACCACAGCTTTGAGTGGCGTCTGGAGAGGCCACAGGGACTGTTGATGTCTGCTTAGCAGTGGGTGGCAGGAATCCGGAGTTTAATCCCAGGCCTGTTCCTAATTTCCTGGATGGTTTTTGGTCCATCCATTAATCTCTCTCTATCATCGTTTCCTTCTCTGGAGGAGATAGCAAGAATAATGGGATGGTTTGTACATTAACACATTTACGACCCTAGTGCGCTCTGTAAAAGCATGGTTTTCTGGAAATGCTCAGTGGTAGCAAGTAAATCAGAAGAAAACCAGTTTCTTTTGCTCTAATACGACAGGTTGACAGAATCTCTTTTTTGTGACTGCCATATTTAGAGACTCGAACTGAGATGGGTGAAGAGCTGAGGGTTTACTACCTGAAAAGCACCGTATTTTCACATGCTCAGTCCTGGGTTATCTAATAATAATCGCAAAGGTACCTTCAAGTGAGGATGAGTACATGAGGGAATGTTCCCAGGATCAGGGCTAATAAAAATAAAATCTCATATTTTTCTCAAGAGGAGCATTTTCATTATTCTTGGGGAACGTGAGGCTGGAACTGGTCTCATTAGGACTTTGGCTGGAAGTACTTAATTTTTTTATATCTCTAACAGAACACTTCGGTTATGAATTGTACAAATATTTTACTGCATCAGCATGACTTACACGAGAGCAGGGAGGACAAAACACCCTCCAAGATGTCATTCCGGATGAACTGCTTTGCGTATTCTCTAAGAAATGTCCTTTTCTATTTTGTTTCTCTAAGTGTTTCAGCCTGCTAGGAAGAGATGGGAAAGCTCTAAGGAGAACTCAAATCCTGTGCGCAATGACCTTGAGCAAGATAGAATTAGAATGTGGTTGAGTTATTAAACTGCAGTCCAGTCCAACCTCATTTTTAAGACCTAATTCTACAATGGACATGCATTGGCTTGTTTTTACTCTTTGGCATTTTCTTTACTCAGGGATGATTGTTTTTGACATTAGCATGGGGGAAAAAAAACAAATAATCAAAAATAGTTCCTTTTTTTTAAAGGAACCAGACAAGTCCAGTGGTTTTTCCTTGTAAGGTAAAGTAGAGTGTCTGCGTTTTATATGAATTACTAGTCAGCTGGATCTAAGTGGGTCCTGTGATTATATGAGAAAATGTGATCTAGGTTAAGTCTGGGGAAGGTCTTGAGCAGATAGGTTGCCTTTAAAAGGGCATTTTGCAAAGCACCTACAGCGTACTCTCAAAAATCTCCCATAATGGCAAATGATACGGAGAGTTTGGGTCAAAAAACCTAGATTTCGCATGATGGGCGATACACAGTGTGTGAAATGTAGCAAATGCAAGAGCCCTTTTGGAGTTTATTTTTGTTTATTTTTCTTTTTCTGTTGACTTGTAAAATTTATTAAAAGTAATTGAAGTTTGCATTATGGAATGAAACCAATAAAAAAATTCAGACAACTGAACAAGATATACAGATATCTGTTTTAAAATATAAATTTGTGAATATATCATTTCTAAAAAGGCATCAACGTGCCATTTAAGTGGGCTTGGTCCACAATTAACAGATGCATGCCGGTAGCAGTGATTAAAAGCACATCATCAACATACCCAATTATTTATGGTTTAAGTAATTCACATCTGTTTTCAAACATAAATGACCTAGAATGCCTATTTCAGTTTTAATATTCAGTAAATATATGGAAGTTGGATTTTATATTTATTCCCAAACTGGAACAGTTAATTCTTACACATTGTTTATTAAAATGTGCATTTGAAAGACGCAAAGTGCGGAGTGAACACTTGATTTAATAAATATTGTTTCATCATTTGTTTGAAATAAGTCTGTTCAACTTACTATTTTCCAAGTCATTTATCTATAAATAATTTATAATCATCACAGCCACAGACCTCAAGTATAATGCGAATGTGAACTTCTGCGCAGCACACCACGGAGCTCTCTGCCGAGACTCCAAACGCCGTGGGAGGCATGCAGTTGAGAGTCATTTAAATAGATTTCCCACGTAACTTCCAAATAGAAAATGCCCTCTTATAAACTATTTCTGGTTACTGTGGTCTAGGTTATTCCAATCTATCTTCTTGTCAAAAACAATAAAAAATGATGGATAAAATGTTTTTATTAAAAGTTGATAAAATCTTTGAAGTGCTTAAGAAAAGGGAGAGAGAAAATTCCACGTTAATAATAGCACTGAAAGTGAGTATCTAGAACGGTCGGTGGAATGTTGGCAGACTTGGGCTGCGTAGGCCCCTACAGTATTTGCCAACACAACACACTTAGGTTTGGGGGTCAGTGGCTACTGGAGTGAGAGAGACAGAAGTAAAGGCCTGAGGTGTGCTAAACACTAGGGGTTGCATAAGGTACCTTCAGTAATTAAGCGGAATGCCAAGAGCTACGTATTATACTTAGAACTGAAGCAGAACTAAACCCACACTCTTCCCTTTAATGTTAGGGAGTGTAGAAAAGGCTTCCTCAGTGCTGAGTGTGGCAGAAGAAGAGAAGGAAAAGGAAGAAAATAATTAAAACTGATCTCCAAGGTGACTGTGGGCTGGTACAGATTTATACACCAGACACATAATCCAGGAGAACCCCAGAATCTCAAGGCTTGGTCCGAGGCGGTCCCTGTCTAGAAGTGTCCCAGATGTCTCGCAGAAGTAAATTCAAAGGCTTCGTGGTGGAAGGACCGACTCATCCAGGGTGGCAGGTTGTTTTTCAAGAACATAAGTCGGCATCCAAGGAGTAAAGAGCTTGCACCGACACAGGCTCTAGAGACATCGGTCAGCACAGGTATCAGATTTAGGAATTACCAGACATAGATTCTAAAAAAGCTATGTTTAAAAAATTTAAATGCTAACCAAAACCTCAAAACTATCTGCAGGAAATAGGAAACCATAAAAAGCGACAGAAAGATTTAGGGGTTCAGGGGATCACAATGTAACTGAAACCTGCTAGAAGGTCAGAAGGACATTGCTTCTCATGCCTGGAGCCGCTTCCCTGCTGTCGACCAGCGGTGTGGCTCTCAGCGTGGTCAGTGTCCTTGTAAACCCCAGGGATCGGGGGATAGAGTGATAGGGCCTTCATCTGGTCTGCGACACAGTCATCTCAGCAGGCCAATGGAAATAATCGTTCGCCACTCTTCCTCACATGGTACAGACCTCCCAACAACCAAAACCAAACTGAGCACAGTTTAGTGGTTTCTGGCTCATAGTAAGTGGTTATAGAAATAACTACTGTTTTATTTTTTACCCCAAAGGGCATTGTGTTTTATATTTATAGACAAAAGAGTGTCTTGCATGGATGAGACAGTCTGAGAAGGCAGTCTTTTTACAAACGGTACTTAAAATCACAAAGAGCACTACATTCTGCATTTGTTGTCAAACAGTTCATCTTCTTTGAGTATGAACTGTTTTTCATTTTTTTGAACATCAACATCAGAGAGTGTTTTCTGAGTGTGTCTGTGCCTGTGTGCATGTGTATAGATGCATGTATGTGGCATGCCCAGTGTGTCTCTGTGTGTGTGGGGTTTATATAAGTGTGGTGAATGACTGTGTATATGTGTGTATGAATATGTGTGTGAGTGGGGTGTGTGTGCGCACACGTGTGTACATGTGTGCCTGTAAGTTCACATTTCTGAAATGAAACACAGCACTTTGGGTCATAAATCAGGGGTTCCTTTTTTCTTAGCTTTAGACTCACTGCTGACAGCCACTTGGAACCCAGTTCCCCCAATACCCACACACAGTAGAGGAACAGAGACTGGGACAGTTGAGTGCAATTGCTTCAGGCTTGTGAGGCATCTACCCCAACCTGCTGAAAAATTATCTTGGTGTAGACATGTGTCCAGGGCTGGGCAGTGAAAGTGCCGTTTACGTGGTTCCTTGATGCCGTGACCTCCTGACCCCAGGAATGACTGTGGCCCGAATAATCCAGAGAACTTGGAACGGACATTGGTGCCTCTGGAAGAGCTTAAGGAATCAGACCGCATGTGGTCGAGTGAGGTGTGTGTGTGGGGTGTGCATGTGTATACTGTGTATGTACTATGCATGTACTGTGGTGTTTGTGGGCATGTGGGGGCATGCATGCATGTGTGTAATGTGTTTTGTGTGTGATGTGCGTGTGTATGTGGATGGTATAGCATATATTCTTCAGGCTGTACTAGGAAGCAGTAACTTTAAAGTATCTGAAATGCCCAGACCCCTCATCCTTCCATCATTTCCTTGATGGTTAAATGAGCTTCTGTCCACGGGACCAACAAAGCAGAGGTTGCCATCCTTCCTTCCACTGTAAAATTGTTACTGAAAAATAATCTTGTAAGGAAAACAGGAAGCTCCGGGGAAAGAGTGAGTGATTTTTATAACAGTTAAAATTGTTTTAATTATTTTTAATAACATAATCCAGATACCCTTCCACAAAGGGCACAAAAAGCCGCTTTGGGGAAGGGCGTGTCTCTTCAGTGCTGTTCTACAGCGGTAGTTGAGCCACTCGCCGACACACAGCAGCGGCAGCCCAATAACTATTGTTTGAATAAAGAAATGAAGATATCAGAGCAAAGTGGTAATGAGCATGGAGCTGACCTTAAATGAGTTACTAAAACTCCCTGTGCCTCAGATTCCTCACCTGCGAACTGGGACTAAGATAACATCTACCTATTGGTGTCATGAAGATTAAGAGTTGCGACAGTTAAAATCCTTAGCACAGCCTCTGACACAGAGCACATGCAAAGTAAATATAAATTTTATTATGGTCACGGTAACTGCTTCTGTTCTATGTAAGGAGGAGACTGAAGTCTCAAGAATGGTTTGATTTTTAGGCCGCACATCTGCCTCATCGTGCCCCTAAGACTCGATCGGGTTGACTGGGGCCGCATCCACTCTCCTTGCGCTGGTCGTCTCCGGGGACAATGGCTACTGATAGGAAAAGTGTGGAAACTGGGCCTGGGACTGCGATGGCTTGCCTGTCGTCAGACCCACAGTCTGCGGAGAGGGTTTCCTGGGAAGCCCACTTCTGATTGTCTTCCCAGTGGCCCTCGATTGCAGGAAACCCTGTGACGAGCCCCCCCTACAATCTAGGAGGAAAATGGTTGTCCTCTGCCTGGAAGGAGTGTGTGGGAACCAGAGTAAATGGATCCTGTGGCGTCACGTCCTCTGATGGAGGAATGACTGTTCATCTCTCTCCCTAGCTGAGTTTTGTAGAGCTCAGAATTGCAGGCACTGGGCAAATGGGATGGAGGGGCCGTCAGCCCAGAGCTCTGGGGGAAGGGCAGGCAGCTGAGGGCCAAGGAATACTGCCCTGCCCTCGCGTCGCATGGGCCTCCAGTGGCCTGCAAGCAGCGGACAGACAGCTCAATCATTTCCTCAGGGCCAGCGGCCTCCCACACCAGCTGGCTTTGACATTAGTGCTCAGGCCCTGACTGACAGGGGACTTGTCCTTGGCTGCCCCCGAGGCCCGTGAGAGTCTATTCTAAGTCCTCCTCAAGTCTGTTGATTTACTGGCCCTGTTGGCTGGCTGTTGATCCACATCTCCTCCCCATGTGCTCACAGGGCACCCCAGAAACCATCCTCTAGTAATATATTTGGTTTATGATTTCCTTGGGAGCTCAGGAAGGAAAACAGCCTCGGCAGTGCACCTGTCAGACGTTCAAGTGCAAGGCCATTTAGCCAGCACTGTGGCAGCACGAAAAGACAGACAGTGCGGGTCCCAGGTTCCCCATGGAGCTCGCATTCCTCAGTCAGGATCCCAGCAGAAGCAGAGTTAGGTCCCTTGGAAATGTATCCACTTTATTTATAGCTCCATTTGGGCCCTTGGTGCCTATCAGTCTGATTCTGGCCAATGCACTGCTGCGGAGTCTGATTCCAAATGACAAATATCGGGGGGGACAGGGATGGCCTAGAAGCAGCCCATGGGCACTGCAGATGGGCAGGGCCTGTTCCACCCAGGTGGAAGGCGCAAGACAACCCGCTCATCACTGGCTTCGGCCACAGGTGCAGAACATACAGGCCACGTGATTGGGCAGCTCAGAATGCATCTGCTCATGGAATTTCTTATTTTCCATCTGTACTGGACTGTTCAGTGAGTGCATAATGACACACATAGGACACAGAGAGGACTGATGTCTGACTCCCTGGTTCACTGCACTTTATGTATTCCAAAATCTCTCTCTCATTTTCTCTCTTGCTCCTCCCCCCAAACTTAAAAGGGACAATGAAAAATTAGGGGCACAGAAAAAAGGGAGCTGTAATAAATGTGTATGATATTCAGGTACAGGTGCATACGGGAGGCAGGGGAATGAGTGTAGAAGGTGGGTTCCAGAGTGAACAGCTCACATGCCAGTGGTTCTCAAAGTGTGGTCCCCCGACCGACAGCATCGGCATCACCTGGAAGGAAACACATTAGAAATACAGATTCCCAGCCTCCACTGTGGATCAACCAGAACAAAAACTCGGGAGGTGAGGCCTGTGATGTATTTTGTCAGGCCCTCCAGGTGATGCTGACATGCACGCAAGCTGAAGGACCCCTGCCCTGCACCAAGTGTTTTCATAGTTATCTCTGGATTTTGACTGTGGTGGTGAACCTTAGCCAGGGAGACGTGTCATGCTTAGGACAGAGGGCACTTTCAGCACAGGAATGACATTGGTGCCACAGTGCCAGGTATTTCCAAAAGGATTAAAATGACCAAGACACGAACTATGCAGCATTACCACGGCTGCTTCGATGCAGGCAAATGAAGGGCGTTGTTTTCTCCATTGATGGAAACCAACATCAGCCACACGTCTGTCATTCCACAACTTTGGGGGAGCTCTGAAAGGCTCAGTTTGAGGTCTAGCCCATTGGTGGTGTCCCTCAAGTGAAACGATAAAGTCCAGTGACAGTCTGGAAATAAGACATTCTTCTAACGAGGCTGCTACTCCTTGTACCTGCAACAGGGATCAGGAAGGCAGCCTGGGACAGGGCGTTTTAACCCAAGCGGCCACATGGTCATGACCACTGCCAGCTACATTCCAAGCTGTTGTTGCAGATTTATAGCCCTATGTACAGTTGGCTGTGGGAGATTCTCTGAACAAAATAAAACTTCTTTAGTCTCCTGACAGGCCTTTTCACAATGGAAATGTGGTAAGGGCATGAAGAAATTCTAATCACGTTTGTCTGCAGAAGATCTTACTGCACAGGGAAGTTCCCCTAGGACTTCTGCCATTGGCAGAGTCCTTGGGACTCTTCTGGCAGAGTCCTTAGGACTCTGCCATCTGCCGGCTTTGTAATTTTAGGTGATTTTATTCACTGGGTCTGTGTTCCTCCATCTGTAGAATGGGGAGGTTAGACAAGAAAGTCTGTATGATTCTTTGACAGTCTATGGTTATCTGATACCCCCTCAAAAAACTGCCAGGAACTACGAGCACAAGTTCTGGGGAGGCTCCGGTCTCCTTTGCCAGAATCTAATGTTGATTCCACGGAGTTTTCTGCTCCAAATCCAGGCTGAGTTCTTTGATTCTCCATCTGCAGGTTATCTAACCACGCTTCGCAGACATCTTGTGAAAGTCAGTTAGAAAAACCAAAGGCCCTATGAAGGACATCAGCCTGAACACCAAAAAAAGGAAAAAAAAAAGAGATCTATAGGGAAGAGGAAGAAGGAAAGAAGAGAGAGAGGAAGGAGGAAGGACAAGAAAGAAAATAAAAGAGAGTTGTTGAGAGAGGGAAGGAAGGAGGGAAGGAAAGGGAATGGAAGAAAGAGAGGGAGAAAGAAAAGTAAAAACACAGAGGCCCTGCAACTCAGGATCAGTAGGATGTGCAGCTGGACAATTTTTAGATCTTTTATTGGGCTCAGGAGAAACCCCATAAATGTTGTTTCATTTTGAGTTGGCCTTGATTACTGCCTACAAAGTAGTGGGTTGGTATTAGGGTATATATGTCAGATCTGTTGATCTAATGTTTTTACCTGTGTTAGTTTTGGGGGGGAGGGGTGTTTGCCATACCAAAGTACTGTAAACTGAGTGCCTTACACAATAGAAATGCATCATCTCAGAGTTCTGGAAGCTACGTGTGAGATCAAAGAGCCAGCAGGGTTATGTCCTTCTGAGGGCTGTGACTCTGTCAGATTCCTCTCTTATAGCTTCTGGTGGTTTGCTAACACTCTTTGGTGTCCCTTTGCCTGTAGATGCATCACTACAAACTCTAAAATCACATTCATGCAGCATTTTCCTGTGTGTGTTTCTGTCCCGGTGTCTAAATTTTTCCTTGTCCCAGGGATACTGGTCATATTGGATTAGGGCCCAACCTAGCAGCCTAATTTTAACTTGATCATCTCCGTAACGACATCTCCAAATAAGGTCAGGTTCTGAGGTACTGGGCGTTAGGACATTAACATAGGACATTAAGACAGTTTACCCCCCAAACTGGCCTTTCCATGTCATCCTGGGTAAAATGTAGGAGACAAGCTGTTTGTCTCGGATCCATCTTGAGTTGTTACTGAGAAGCAGTTTTATGTTATTTAGGTTCAAGGTGGGCTGAGCTGGTTGATGTGGGTTGTATTTTTCTAAGATGGCTGTTAAAACATCTCCCTTCCCAGATGTTCTTCTGCAATATGGCTCTGCCATTCTCCATGCAGAGGTGGAATCCAATTCCTTTTCTCATCAATCATGGCTGTCCTCAGTGGCTCAACAGAACGCAGCATAAATACTGTTCTGGAGCTTTGGAGGTGAGATCCCATGTGAAGTCTTGATGCGTCTGCGCAGATCTCTCAGGAGCTTGATTTCCTCTTCCTGTAAGGAAGCCCAGGGACCCCCTGGGGAGGCTCGTGGGGGGGGGTAGGTAACCAAAACCCGTTAGCTGAGTCCCAGGTGACAACCAGTATCACCTGCCACTCATTTGGGGGAACTCTTTTGTATGCTCAGCCCAACTGAGCATTCAGGCTGCAGCTCCCGCTGATGCCTGATTCAACCAACTCCCAGGAAAGATGCCGAGGGACCATGGGGCTGAGCCCCAGTCAAACCACAGAACCTCTGGGAGACAACATTCAATTTTTCCTTTGAGCCGTGACGTGTTGGGGTGGCTGGTTACATAGCAATCAACAGAATAGTTGGCTGTGTCCTGGAAGAAACAGGGATTTCTGTGTCCCTAAACTCTGTCCTGGACACTTCATCACTCACTTTGTGCCTGTTTTACAAAGCATTTCAACATTCCTGCATCTTCAAAGACAGATTGGGAGACAATCATTTGCATTTCCATAAACTTCTTTATTTTACCAGATGATTCCCTACCTGCTTTCAGAGCAAGCATTCTTAGTACATATAGCATGAATGAATGAAAGTTGACTTAGTAAAAATGCACATTGCTCACTAAATGACAATGCGTGTTTTGATAGGATTAACAGTTTAATATTTTGTGTGACATTTTACTGATTTATTGACAATGAGTGACAATAGAATTCCTGAGAGCCTTGGATTCAAGATTTGAAATTCAGCCCCGGAAGTACCTCCAAACTTCTTAAAACCAAGAATCGAAAGAGTTTCTCTTTAGATTTTAGAAAATTTTAGGACCTAGCTTATAAAAAATAATAGACTCAAGTACTTCAAAAATACCAATGTTTAACTATTTTTATGAAGAAAAGATAGATGAATTAATACACACATGCACCTATAAAATACTTTTGTGTGTTCTCAAGAATTAAACAAGGAGAGAGAATAAAAGGGAAAGTGGGGAGGAAGGCCTATGATGTGTAATACCTTTGAGTCTTATCGGAGCCGAGACCTTTGGGATGGAATGAGTCATACTGTACAGCTCTAAAAGCCATTTTGGTTTGTGTCCTAAGAAGGCTGAGCTACATTCATGGCATACATTGCCAGGGGATATCCTGATATGGTATATTTCCAAATTCCTGAGCTACATGGTGGGAGGAATTATTAGGTAATTTATACTTTAGATGTAGAACATCAATCTTGGTTTAACAGCAAGTTTAGAGACATAGCCATTTAAAAAAAATAAAGAGCAATTTAATTAATAATTTTCTTAGCAGGGGCATTAAAGAAGTGATATGCAATCATCAAATTAGGTGTCTAGAAAGGGCCATTAATATAACGTGGTCCATCTCCTGGACAGAGAGCTATTCAGTGGGTTATCATGTAGTGTCTTTAGCCTGAAGAGTTATTAATAAAACTCATCAGGGGATGTCTTCATAGTCTTGTGAGAGGAAAGGAGAAAGTGTGAGGGGAGCAGGGTGGGCGAAGAAGAAAAAAGCATAGAGAGAGGGGGGAGCATAGGACTGCTATCCCCATGGCCAGCAATTTCATAAACAGCAAAACCCAGAACTGACATAAAAGCTGAGTCGAGTCTGGGAAGGGACATGGACCTAGACCAAGGCTGCAGAATGCTGAATCGAGGCTCAGACTCTGCTTTAACTGAAGCCAGTTTCCTACCCCTCAGTGGTGCCTGGCACCCAGTGGTGACTCTCCAAGTGTGAAGGATTATGTGGGCTGCGTCCCTGCTGCTTTCAAATCTCATGTGAAATATCCCCATGGCCCAGAGTCATTCGGGCCAAACAGAGAAGAGGACTTCTAGAAAAGCCATTCTGGCTTAAAGATGTCACAGTGCACATCAACAGTGCACAAGTTTGTGTGACCAGCTTTATTTGGTAGCTCTCTCAGAACTGAATTGTTCAGTCACAGAGCGTATGTGGACTCAGTTTGGCTACATAGCGTCATGTTGCTTACCAGCAAGGCTGTACCTGGGCTGTGTTCCCAGCTGTGGGCGTGAGAGTTCCTATCTCTCAGCATTCAACTTGTCACTCTAAAGCATTGCTGATTGCCCAGGTGTTTTAACATCACTGCCTATTTCTGTTAACCATTAGAATTCCACCCACCCTTTGCCATGTTCCTACCGAAATGTCTGCCTTCCACATCTTGATGTTCAGAGGTCTTTTTGGTATTAATCATATATTGCATTAGATGTTGAAAGTATATTTTCCAAATTGCCATTGTCTGTTAAATTTGTCAGTGGTACGTTTCGTTAAGCAGAAATTATGAATTTTGTTTAACCAAACACACCAACTTTCCACATTATAATTTCTGCTTTCAGGTCACTCGCGTTTCCTTTGACATCCAAATCTATGCCTCAGTCTTCCTTTCAGCACTGTTCATTTGGAGAGACTTCAGGGAGAATTCCCAGGAGAGATTAGATGAAAATGAAAGATAAACACTATTTATCTATAGTATTTTTAAAAATTAACGAAACATTTAGAGAAAAACAAGTGGAGTTCCTATTATCTATGGGAACAGAGCCAAAGTAATTCTTAGGGGGAAATTTACACTCTGAAATGCATTTACAAGGGGAAAAATAGTACATGAATAAGGCTTTTTAACATATTAAGTTAGAAAAAGAAACAAGCAAACAACAAAATAAACACAACACAAAGCGATTAAGAATAAGAAAATAGTGAAGACAAGAGCAGAAATTAAAGAGTCAAAACAGAGTTGATCAGTGACCCTGAAGTTAGATCTCTGTGAGCCAAGCCTATAGCAAATATGATAAAGGAAAAAAGGAAGTTATAAACTACATCAAGAAGTAAATGTATATACATATATGTATGTGTGTGTGTATTTTATATATGTCTGTATTCAAAAGAAATAACAACTTAAGGGTTTACTAGGAATAAAATGAATAACCCCAGTAAATACAGTACTTATAGATGCATTGGTCAACCTTTTAGGAAAATACTCATTATTGTAATTGTCCCAAGGAGAATTAAAAAGAAAAGTGGCAAAAATGACCTTAAAAAGAATTTCAATAGTAAAGGTCTACTCACCAATTTTTAAATACCACTGGGCCAAGATAATTATATATTTTACCAAGAAGCTAAAGGCCAGCTAGATCTCATCATGCAACTACATCTTTCTAGAGAATAGAAAAGGAAGTTACCCAATTACTTCAAAGAAACCAACATGACCGTAATCCAAAGGCAGCAGAAGGGAAAACTAAACTGTGGTTCAATCTCAGTTATTATAAGTACAGGTGTAAAAATCCTGAGTGAGGTTATTAGGAAAATAGAATCTAACAGTGTTTTAATTCTTATCGAAGCCAAATTTTACAGTCATATTAGGTTTATCCCAGGAATGCTAGTATTGTTTAATGTTTTTTGTGTGTCAATAAAATTCATTCACTACAATAACACATTAAAGGAGAACACTATGCATTTATATCATTACATGTAATAAAAGCAGTTCATACATGAATACCTATTCATGATAGAATAGTCTATCATTTTATTTTGGAACAAAAGACAACTTTCTTAATCCAGAATGGGCTGTACTAGAAGCTTCTGGCAAACATCATATATCAGTGAACCATCAGAAGTCCAATGAAGCCCAGGGGAGAGAGGAGGGTCCCTGCCCTTATGAATTCATCATGGTACTGGAGGGCCTGGCCATGTTCTAGAAGGCAATGAAATGGAATGAGATGTAAATATTCAAGAAAAATGGCAACATTTCTTTTTATACCATAGTGGATGCTGTGGTGTGTCACCCACACCTTCGTCTTTCATGGCTGATGGACTCTCTCAGCTGCTATGAGGGTTGATGGACCATAGAGAGCCCTTGGCTGAAGAGTGACCTTCCTCAAGGTCACACTCTGTCTCTGGGTGCCGCGCCCATGCAAAGGCAGAGCAGGTGAGAACGGAAAGGCTTCCTCCTCTCGCCTCCGCTCTGCCACTCCGGAGAGCCACCCGGGCTCTGCCACTGCCTGGGGAGAACCCTTGAGCCTTTGCTGTGACCAGCGTTTTAGCCCAACTTCATCCTCTGCCCAGTCTTACTACCTTCCCGCCCCAGCAGGGGCTCATTGAACAGATCTTTCCAGTAAACTGCCCTGGGGAGCTTGACCTGAAACCCACAGAGGATAATAATATAACCCCTCCCAAATCAACCACCAAAATATTAAGACTAGTGAAAAGGTCTATCAAAATAACCAGTAGACCAATACAAGGTCAGCGTCAAAACTCAGTAGCTTTCCTTTAATCAGCAAAACCAATGGGAAAATAACCAATAAAAATTTTCACAGTAGCAGGAAAACTCTAAAGCAATTACAGATAACATTAACAAAAATCACACAGGCTTTTAAAAAATGATATAAATATTTCCGCGCCCTGGCTGGTGTAGCTCAGTGAATTGAGCACGAGCCTGCGAACCAGACAATCGCGGTTCGATTCCCAGTCAGGGCACATGCCTGGGTTGCAGACCAGTTCCCTGCAGGCCAGTTCCCAGCAGGGGACGCATGAAAGGCAACCATACATTGATGTTTCTCTCCCTCTCTCCTTCCCTTCCCTTCTAAAGATAAATAAATAAAATCTTAAAAAAAAAAAAAGAAAAAAAATGATATAAATATTTCCAAGACACTGAAGATTGCCAGGAGAAGTAGAGAGAAAGGTTGTAGAAGCCCTCTGTTCTGAGTGAGACTGAGAACTAGTCAGTTGATGATAAAAAGCTTCTTTTAAAAAATATATCATTTAAGTATATCTCTACATACATATATGTTTAATTTTTGACATTTATATAACTATTTTGGCACCTATTTTTAAGAGTATTTTTATACCTACTTTTTTCCTTATAATGTGATTGTATAACTTTACTGTTAGTATACTGCTAGCTTCACCAAATGTGTTGGCCAATGTTCTCTGCCATGCTACTTTTTCAAGGATTTTGAGTAGAGTTGGGATTGTTTTGTTCTCAAGTATTTGGTAATAAAAAAAGTGTCTTAAGGCCTGGAATAATTAAAGAAAAAGATAAATGTAAACTAAAATGTTTTTGTGAACTTTCAGCCTATACATTTACATTTATTCACCAATAGTTTTCTGTAGAGCAGAGCTTTCCATCATGTCTCTTGCGAGGTCACTGATTAGAGTTCCTCAGTGACTGCTTTGCATAAGTCATCCAGTAAATGCAGCATGTCAGATATCCAGTTTCATTTCCTTTGAAGGGAAAGTACTAGTGAAAAGTATTGATAAGGTAGTATTTAACCAATTCCTCACTTACCTCTAATTTTAGCAACTTCCCTTCATAGAGTCTTTCCAAAGCATCAGTTGAGGATTGGTGGGAATAATAGTACTATCTTTTCACATGCGTTTGGTTTCTGTAACATTTAATCAAGTTGCATGTTAATATTAGCCAGTGCAGATGTCACGAAAGGGTGTGGAAGCTTTCAACTCAGTCAATGAGAGCAGGAATATGTGGGTGTTCTGGAAATGTTCTTGCTGGGTGAATTCAGCACGAGGGAGTGCCAATGAGCGTATTTCCAGGAATTTGGTGATGGGGAGTTTGACTCAATATTTCAAAGATGTCAGTTCTTCCAAAATTAGCTTATAATTCATGTGATTGCCAGAGTTTTCATGGACCGTCATAAAGCGATTCTCAAATTCATATGTAAGAATTTTTGTAAAGATGAAATTGATAGTAAAGGAAGATAATGGGCCCTACCAGTTATCAAAACATACTATTGAGTTTATAGCATCGGGGAGGGTCAGTATGAGAGAAATGGAGCAGAATAAAAAACAAACTAGAATAAAGAAACAGATTGATGCATGTATAGGGATTAGGAATAAAAAGTGGCATTTGAAAGCTGGGGGAATGGCACTCAGACAGCGGGCTCTCCACACACAGAAAGTTCCCAACCTCCTCATATTGTATGCAAAAGAAAAACAACAACAAAAAATCCCATCTAAAAGAATTAAAAACCTAAATCTTTACATATATGTTATAAACCCTCAGAAAGAAATTTAAAATAAGAAAAGGAAATATTGAAAAATTGGACCATATTAAAAAAAGAGAAAGAAAACTTCTATATAACAAAAAGATATATCATAAACAAAGGCAAAATATAAACACCAGACTGGGAGAAGAATTTGCAGTACATTTCATAGACAAAATATTTGCTGCTTAGTTAGATAAAGAATATCTACAAACCGATAGGAAAAGAATAGATATTTCAACATAAAAATGGGCAAAATAAATAAACAGGCAATAAGCGCACAAAAGGGGAGATACAAATGGCTGATAAAATATGAAAAGATGCTCAATTTGAGTACTGATTAGAAAAATGTGAAATAAAGCAGTAAATGAGATGCCATTCTCCTCCTTCAAATAGGCAAACAATAGCAAAAATGTAATTAAAATATAAAGAATGACAGGTAGTGGGAAGATTGTGAACAGGTGCTCTAATTTCTTGCTGATGGGAGCTGAGTAAACCATTGTGGGGGGTGACTTTGCAGTATTCCTTACAATTTCACATGCACTTCATAAGAGATATCAATATCAAATCACTGCATTGTATGCCTGAAACGAATGTAATGGATATTAACTACACTTTAATAAGAAAAGAACCTCTGCAAATTAAAAAAAATGCACACACCCAGTAATCCCCCCTTTTTACATCTAGCACTTGCACGTGTGTGTAATGAGACAGGCACGCGAATGTTCTTTGAAGTAAGTGAATTAAGCAACCTGTAAAGAGGGGAATCTCAACCTTCTTTGCCTTCCTGAAACATAACATTCTATAACAAGTAAACGGAATAGACTAGATCTGTATGTACCCAAGTAGGAACAGTATGAAGAGGCGTGCTGCACTCTGAAAGAACTACTGGAGTTTTCTGCTGGGTACAGGCAGAAGTCTGGTAAACACGTGCTGAACAGATAGTAAGGCAGAGCCACGTCCAATAGGACTGGAGCCGTATAAGAAGCCATCCAAGGTTGCCCCCTCTCCACTCCCCACCCCCACACAGAGGAAAGGCAATTCGCTGTTATTGCAGTGGATTTCAGTTCTGGCTTCAAACCAGAACCAAGGGGAGGGAGGCTGTAAACAAGCCTGTCCCACTGGAGGATCTGACTTCAGCAGTTTGGAGTGGGGTCTGGGCAGGGGTAGGTTTTCAAGCTTGGGCATGTCCCTTGGATTGAGCACCACGGGTGAGTCCTGAACCTCTTGGAAGACGGGGATTCTCCTGGATATTCCTGGGCCCATCACAGGGCCTGGTGCCCTGGAGCCACTTAATGTAAGTTGAGCATGTAAATTAACTCCTTTATTTTGGCTCGTGTTCTGTGTTTCTAAGATGCGTCTACACAGTCAGGGTGGGCAGTGCGTTTTCTTAAAAAGGAAGGTGGTGCTGGAAGTGACACATTTATGAGGTGACAAAGTCAAGGGTGAGTGTGTCAGGGGACCCTGAATTAGGAAGTAAGCTGACTCTAGCAATAGCTCACAGCTCAGAGTGGGTGGTAGCGGGGCCTCATTTGGCGTGTCAGGCCTTTTAAAGTTACTGCAGGCAAGCAGCGTTGCCCGGATTGTATTCCAAGTAACCCCCTTCCGGCAGTGAGCAAACTGGAGTGAAACGGTTTATTGTCTAGTCTGCTTATGAATTTTAAAATACTGGACATAGCTGTAAGTCGGATGCCAAACTGATGGAAATCCAGGCATCTTAGCAAAGATGATTATCAGGCAATCTCTGTAGATCTTAGAGGAATTTTATTTGAGATAATAAAATTTCCAATGATGAAAAGATGAGAACAGCCTCTGAGAAAAGCCTCAATAAGGAAGGAAGGGAGGAAGGAACGAAGGGAGGGAAGGAGGAAGAAAGAAAGAGAGAGAGAGAGAGAGAGAAATAAAGACCCACCCAGCAAGCCCCTGGAAACCAGGAGGGTCACGCAGTTACTTGAGATGTAGGTTGGAGTCAAGGCCGCCCTGAGTCGAATGACTTCTGGAAAGATCCAGGAAGGAAGGTCCAGCCGAGCGCCCAGTGGCCAGAGGCAAACCTGTGCTCAAGTTGGAGCCATGCAGCTCATGAAAGCCTGTTCCATTTTTGAGGAGTTCTGTGAGGCAGTTGTTCAACACAGGCATTATTAAAATTTAAATCGTAAAAGCATACACTGGAGTAAATTACCTGTAGAACAAACTAATAAGTACTCAAAACTCTTTACTTCCTAATTATTTTACCACAGTTCACCACTAGGGAAGTGCTGGGGGTTAGTTATGTCCATTATACCTTTATGGTGAAGATACTGTAAAACGATGTGCTACAGTACATTCCTTCTCCCACATCCAGGGACACCCTGGTGGCGGCTTGACCATTTACGCCATGGAAATAGCTAAAAGATACAAAGGGGGGTTTGAGTCATTGTTTTGTTGACCATCAGGTCTTAGGAAAGTGATGGAGAAAATGCAAATCATTCATATCAAGTCAATCTTAATTCATTTGAAAACTGGAGAGTGTCTTTAGCTGTCACATCATGAAGAGCACAAAACTTGATGCAATAACAATTTCAGGATTTGAAAATTACAATCCAAATTAGAATCCCAGAAGTCACTCAAGTAATTGACAGATGAGTTTCTGCTATGTCCTAATTGGTTCACTTTCCTTCTACTCTCATTAATAACTTGCTAATAATATCTACCAACATTCGAGTGACAAGTATGCTGCTGTCTGGTCAAATAAAGCCATTTATTTTTCTTTGACTTAAAGACATTGTAAGAAAGGAATAACTTTGTCTCGTTTGAACACAGAAATTTCGTGAAGTTAATGTAAGTCCTAAAATTATAAAACAATGTGGAACAAGTAAGAAGATTAAGAAAAAACCGAATAGGATTAATGATACAGAAATGTTTGAGAAAACTTAGGTGTGTGAAATAATGCCATATTTTTACACTTATGAGAAAAGTATTTATATAATTAGTCTTTTTGGTTGATTCTTTTATTATACAATTAATTGCCTTCTAATGTATTTACTGTGTATGTTGTGGTACTTGTATATCAGATCTTATCAAAGGAGGCAGAGTTTTAAGAAGGAGCATTCTACTTAAAGGAAATGATAGTTCACAAGTCATTTAAAATTGTACATATATGTCCAAACAACAACAAAACAACTTCTAAGTAAGGGAGACTGGTAAGTCTTGGATATTTCTTTTCAATACTGGGCTGTTCAGGATAACAGTGGAATAAAGAAATTAATAATATTGAATTAGATGTAGACTTTTGTGATATATTTGAAAGCTGAAAAAAGTATAGGAAATAAATGCTTTTAAAAAAAAATCCAGTATTTTAAAAGGAGTTTAAGTGCCTGAAAAAAAAAGAGTTGCTTTCTGACTGTCGGTAATCTTTTCGGCAGACATGGGAAGGGGAGGCCTTTATGCCTTTGTATTTTTAGTTCCTGACAAAGGCCGACTGTGCAGGAATGGGGAGAACATTAACCTGCGTTTGCCCTTGAACGTAATCTGCAATCCCGTTGTGCCAACGATACCGGTGAATACGAACAACAATTAATTATCGGAGGTTTCTCAAACATCTGGACGTTTGGCACCCAGAACCAAAACATCTGGACACTGGCCTGAATCCTCCACTTGTTTTCCAAGTTAGATGTTGGGTCAGCATAATAATAACGAGGGTGCTTGAGCCAGGCTTAAATATTTTACCTGCACTGGCTTGTTGAATCCTCCCAGCAATTGAATGAATCCTGAATTAAGGATACATTCGTCTTCCAGATGAGGGTTCTGAGCCTCAGGCGGGGATATATGGAGGCCGGAGGGGAATCCCATCGGCCTGAGGATTAACTCGGGGCTGTTAACTCTATTCCATTTCACCAAAACAGCTACAGAAGATCGGAGCCGCAGATGGTGTATATCCAAATTGTGGCTATACTATTTAAGGAAAGGGAGATGGTATGATACCTACATTAAAACTATTTATTACTCAGAAATATCACCGCGGTTAGCCAATTTAGGACTTTTGAGGAGAATCGTCTTTCTCTTGAATTACCCTGATTGGCAACACAGACATGTTCAAATCCACCTGGTAATTATATATTCCATGTCTTAAACTTAGGGTAAGAACAAAAAAAACCCTAAAAATACTTGCGTTTCCTTGGTCAGGTTCAAGTATTCAGAAAGTGGTGGTTGGGGGGGAAGTATAGAAAAACTCATGGAATAAGAATCAGAATTAATGCCCGGGCTAAAAATGAATATTCCAGGTCCCTTTCCTAGTTTGTTACGGTTTTAACCTTGAGTAAGATACTTAATCTCTTCCACCTTAGTTTCCTCATTTTAAAAGCACAAATAAGTAACAAAACCTACTTCATCTTACTCTGCTTGACGAAGGGGTAAAATAGTGCCTGTGAATGCTTAGGTCTGTGGCTCAGAGTGCTCTCAATGCATTAGTGACTATTATTATCATACATATACGTTATAGCTGTAGCTACTATGGGGCAAAACTGAACTCAGGGGTACACCTGACACCTGCCAATAGGAAACCCCTGGAAGGTAAAGAAACCTCATTCAACTTTCACTCTCTCCTAGTTTAGTATCTTCCCATTCCAAGAAAGCAAGCTTCACTTCCCCTGTTACTACTGCCCCCTGCTGGCTGGGGAGAGAAAGAGACGACGTTGGAGATGAAACCGAGTTTGCCTTCCTGCCTGTTCCCTTTCCCTCACTTCTCTCTACCAGGTCTCCAGATTTCTTTCCATACTAACACTGGATGGCCCTGGCCTCCTATAAAAGTGAGAGCATAAATAGAATCATGGCCTCTTTAGCACTGTAAAAATTACGTGTAGGTAGACTTGATGTTTAAAACAACAACAACAACAAAAACTCTGATACCACTGCTCTGGATAAACAGTGTTATGGCCCCTGACGCAGTGGAGGGCGGGAGGGGGAAGGAAGGGTGGTGTGTTTTTCGATTCTTCAGCACAGACAGCTGGTTTCCGCATCTTCAGCACTCGGACCTTTCTGAGGAGCATTATATAATCTCCTTGCAGTTAGCAAATGAAATAAGAAATTCCTCATTTGGCAGCTGGAGCTCGTGGATCGAGTTCATAAACTTTAGTACTTCTCCCAAGTCCAAAATCAGAGACGACCTGCTCCAAGTCAGTTTCCCATTTGCACTTAATTAGAGAGTGTGTTTTGGAGGTCAGTGAAAACCAGTGGAGTACGTTTTCATAATAACTCTCTTCACAATAAAATTATTTAGGAGGCAGCTGTCCAACTTTTTTCTGGAATGAGGGCGAGAAGAATGGGGACACGGAGTGAGGTTATGGGATACCTTATCTGGAACTGCCCAAAAACTTGTCTGAGGTCCAAAGAACACACAGTACCTTCTGGATCAGGGGAGGGGGCCAAATGTTTCTTATATTCCCAGCGGTGTCCAGAACTACAGGATTTCACACAATTTTAAGGATTCCAAGTACTGGAGAACAAAAGCTTTCTCTGAGCTGGCACGGTGCCACGCTTATAGAAGCAGAGAGGAAAGTCCTCCTGGTTAAGGAAAAGGTGACGTGTGGGTTACAGAAAGTGGCTGGTAGTTGAGACAGGTAGTCAGACTGTCACTTAATAGCCGTCTGGTCTTGTGCACTTGGGGTTTCTCAAAAGCTAACACAATGAGCCCCCCCATATATTATACTTTGCTTTATCGATGTATAATATCATTGTAGTTATAGGAGAGTGTGTTACACTTGTGTGAGCCTTGTCCTAAGCCATTCTAAAGAATGAAAGGATGGATTCTAAGTCACACACTCTGAGTAGAAAGTCAAATCAGAGACGGTAAATTTCCTTACTAGATTACAAAACCAAATTGTGATAGGCTAGGACATTCTTTGTAGTTGTTTATTTTTCTTTCTTTATAAAAAGCAGTCTGTTGGCTCCTTCTAAATTCTATTTGGGTTTTACAACCCCCATTAACCAAGGAGGACGATGCCAAGACCCACGGTCTCTAAATTGTGGTTGATAAGCTTTCATTGTACTATGGAGCCTTTGGCTGCAAAACATTGAAAAGATCTTCACCCTCATAAATGGAACATGGTTAACATTTTCATCTTATTCTTACACACATACACACATCTGTGCACACGTGACTTGGGATAGGATTACTTAGTTACACTGTGTAGGTCCAGTGATAAATTGTTCTGAGTTGAAGTCTTGAAGCTTGAAAACCAAATTTCCCTCAAAGGCAGTTCATATGTCAAGTTGCTCCAATCACCAAATGACTGAAGTGTAACCATGACCAATGTAGCATGACCAATGCCTCAGAATGAATACACTGTGTCTCTTTAGTCTCTTAATTTGATAGTGATGATGACAGGGAATTTGTCATACTTTGTTTCTGATATTTGGCAGATCATCCAGATTATGACCTTCACAAGTTACCTGTCTATAAATCACCCAACATTCAGTCCAGCTGGTGGGTTTTTTTTTTTTTCTGTGTTAATAGAAGTGACTTGGTTTTACATGTTAATTCTATGAAGGGTTGCTGTTTCAGGCTGCTGTGGTGAGTCATATTCGGGGTGGTAGGCAGCCTCTAAGATGAACACCAATGATCTCCTCCTTCTAGTGTGGACACCTTGCACAACTCTCCCAGTTCAGAATGGGTTGAACTTATTGACTCACTTCTAGTGAACAGAATGGGGCAGAGGCTTTAGGATGACCCTACCAAGATTAGGTTATAAAAAGGCTGCAGGCTGCAGCTTGCATCTTGGGTGCCCTCTCTTGTGCTGTCTTTGTTGGAACCCTCACGTCAGGGGACCGGTGCTGCCACCTTGTGTTCAGCCCTATGGAGAGACCCATGTGGTGAAGGACTGAAGAATCTGGCCAACCGCCAGTGAGCACCTGTAACCTGCCAACCTTTTGGGTGACCCATTTAGTGGATGCCTTTGGGGCAGTGTTGTGAGAGATTTGGAACCAGAATGCACCCGGCTAAGCCATGCCCAGATTCTTGCCCCACAGAGATGGTGAGATGGTAAACACTTATTATTCAGAACTGCTAAATGCGGGTGATTTGTTACACAGCAACTGATAACTAATACACATTTCTACCTCTATTCATGGTTAAATATCACAGAGTAACTACTCTTAAGCATAGTCAGTGTTCAAATACTGACCATAATGATCAATATTGTTTGGCAGGTGGTACAAGCCAGGCCTCTATCCAACAGAAGAACAACAAAGGCTCTCTGGCTCTAGAGGTGATACATTTACTGTACGTGTGTAAGGACAATGCCCCCCTGTGCATGAGAAGAGAGTCACCCTCAAAATCATGTAAAGAAAGGGAAGCCGACTGAATAATAAATGTCAGGAAAACGGAATCTGAAATGGTTTTTTTTAAATTGATTTCCGATGACAGGTTCAGAATTATATTTTTCTGAGACTTTAACAAATTTTCGTTTCTATAAAGTTAAGTCAGGTTGTCTTTCTGCAGTCACTTTAATTAAATACAGACTCGGTGAGAAGGGAAGTGAGACTTGCGATTTTTTCTGTCCATTCCCCCAAGTGACACAAAAGCATCAAAGTACTAATAGCTTAGCCACAGATCATTTCTTGTAAAATAGAACAACACAGGGAGTTCTGTCCAGGGCAGATTTTTTTTTCTTTAGAAAATTTAACAATAAATGTCTCAGGGTCAGAAGGATGCAGTGGATTGGAGCTGGGAGCCTGCAGAGATTGATTGTCACAGACACTCTAAAACAATATTGTTTGTCCTCCCCTTCATTTCCTCAGGGGTGCACAATACTTCTTCCTCCCCGCCCTGCAGGTCTCGTCTAAAATTGGTTTGGACCTTTGGGGGCCTTCTATATTAAGACTGAAGGAAACTGGAATCATTATTTGTCCTTTCTTCTGAGCACCGTTCCTGGATGTGATAAGCAGTGAATGTGGGATCCCAGGGGCTCCCCAGAGGGCTCTGAGCCTGTGTCTCCCAGACCCCCTTCTCTCAAGTTCACTGCTGCCTTTCCTCCTTTCTCCTCTCCCTCGATCTTCACATTCTCTTTGATGTCCTTAACCCTCATTGACTCCCTGTCTCTCTATCCACAATTTGCCAAAAAGCAAACTGCAGTAAAGAGAAGGCAAAACAGACCAAACCAACCAACCAAATGAAAACAGCAGAAGACCTTCCAGAAGTGTCTCACCTGCTCTGCACGACCAAGGCTACTTAGTCATGCAGGCACAGTGTGGCGAATTCTTCTAGGTAATTGGTTTCTTGGAAATTTGCTGGGTTGTAGAATGTTTTCCCCTTGAATCTTAGGAATGTCTGAAATACCAGGCAAGCACTCTTCCCACAAAGTTATGTTAAGAGGCTTAATTAACAGAAAATACTGCGTGTCACACAGAGCAAAGTTTAAATGAGATCAGTATATCTGGCCAGTCAGGTTTCCGAGACAACTCTCGAGTGCCAGCCAGGCCCGTTCTCTGTGCCGCACGAGGAAATGAAAGGTGTGTTTGGCGCTCCGGTTCCCGTTGGAACCCTGGGCACCTGGCACCCTCCCTGTGGTTCCTTTTGGTGAATCTGTAGGACAAGCTACCATGATGGATTGCTTCTTTGGCTTTTCTTCAATCCACAGTACTTTTCATATTCTTTTCTTGATTTTTCCAAGGGTTGAGGAGAAGCTGCTTTATTTGCCAGTGGCTGTGATTTTTTTCTTCTTCTTACCTTCTTCCTGCCTTCTCCCATCTCAGAGTCACTCCCAGTGCCCACCGTGTTCCCCAGAGGCCTTTGCTCTTGAATGGAGGGCTCTGGTTGTCTGCAGTGCAGCCGGGAATTAGGGTTTTGCTATCAGTTGAAATAAAAGCCATCTCCAATGTAACCAGGACTTCACCTCTCCTAATGCCAAGCTCCAGTACTGGGCCAGTGTAACACAGAACCTTGCCTATTTTCAAGATTTTGCAAAATTTAAGGCCACAGCTTCCGGGTGTAAGAGGGGTGAGTGTGCACACTTCCAAGAAAATGGGCAGATGTTAAACAATGATGAATCTCTGCCTTCCACCACGCACCCTCACCGCACGCATGTGCAGTCCTTCAAGATCTCTCTGTGGGAACAGTAGTGGGGTGGCTTGTGGCTACAGTGTTTGCATGCTGGAGTCATCAGAGATATGTCCCTCTGTTCCCTTCTGGAACACAGACCCTGTCACCTCCTAGCATACGTTCTGATTGCCTGATGGATAGTGTGCTCCTAAACAAAATATTATTAACAGAGATGAGTTACAAAAATCATCTTTGCCATTCTGGGATGGAAAACAATTGTTACTTTGAAAACTGGGCCATATATTTTATATATATTCTGGAGTGTATTTTATATATTCTGCCGAATATATAGAAAAGATGTGGAATAAATATGCAATAAGCATATACACATATGTATTCAAGATAATCAATGTGAGTTATCAAATATGAGGTGATTTGGGTGCTTCTTTGTTCTAACGAGTTCCATGATGTTGGCCAAGTCCCTTATGTTCCCTAAGCATCAATTTCTACATCTGTAAAGTGTGAGGGCCTGAGAAATAATTTGGCTTCATCTGCAGAACTCCTCATTCTCTGTGTCTGTGACTCTCGTTTTGGTTTGGAAAGGGGTGGAACGGGCAACCCAAATCCCCAGATGGCCCCCAAATGTCAAGCCGGCCGATAGACTCCACCTTAATGCACTTTAACTAGAATGACTCAGAGTGAACCAAATAGACTGCATGAACTCATTTTTCTCACTGCTCTAACTGATCTCATAGAGGTTTTATGAGCAATGAAATGACAGGAAGGGAGGAGAAAGGAGGAGGAGGAGGAGGAGGAGGAGGAGAATCAAAGACTGTTGTCCATTCACAAGCTGGATTAATAAGCTGTCCTTCATCCCGTAGACTGTGTCTAGCTTCATGTGCAGCATCCCCACTGGACACTCGACACTCCCTCTGTAGAGCGGTGTTTGACCTGAGGGCTCGGGAAGCTCAGGGCAGTGAGATGCTCTGCTCTGTGCGGGCGCAGTGGCTCAGATCCCCTGTAGGGTCAGCCCTTTCCGTTGAGTGTGTGGCAATGGCAATGACTCAAACAAAGCCAGCTTCCTCTGGTGGGAGTTCATGTGAGCATTTGTGTAAAGCCTGGTGACAGACAGTGTGCCAGGGAAAGGTGTCACATCTGAGGCCACAGAGCAGGGTTCACTTAGTTGTGGGTTATTCTTATGTAAAGCTCACTGGCTCCTGTGTGAACTGAACAGCTTTTCAGTGCCTTGATCTAGTTAAGTAAATGCACCCTTGTTTACTTCCTGACTTAATGACTGCAAGCATGAGGTTTCATTAGTATTGCAGCAAGAATTATGAAAGTTTATCCATATTAATAATCAGCCTCCAGGGTGAACCGCACTAAAAAGGTCTTTCCACTGAGAAAAATCGGATTTTTCTTATCAGAATCTTATTTTTTTTTTTAATTTCAGAATCATCTAGGAGAAGTAGAATTCATAACCTATGACCCCTACCACATTGAAAGATATATAATAGATGTTTTTCTGGCATGTTTGTCCAAAGATTTATTTCTCGTGTCCAAGGAACCCACGAATTATTCTCACATCAGCACCTTTAAACAGAAAATGTTTCCAGAGGGCTTGTCATCATTTGCATGCTTTCACATTCTCCTTCACGTGGCTCATTGGCTGAGAGATAGAGTGTCGTCACTGCCACTGGGGGAGACAGTCCTGAGAACACAGGTCTCACGTGGGCAGTCACCTGGGGAGGGGAGGTGGGCTTGCAGAGCTTGGTGACCGCTCAGGGTCACGCCGCCAAATCTGCGTGTTCACCCTCTGACCCATGAGGGCCTCAAAGCCCAAGAAAAGTCTCTTTAAAGCGCCAACTTGTTTTTCTCAGGTTCCCTGGGCTTGCAGGCCATCACTCCTTGCCCACATGATCTTTAAAAGTCATCATGCCCCCATGACATCAGCTCCTAGTCTGCAAAATGAAATAGTCATTCTGGCCCTGCCTAATTCACAAGTTCATGATAAAGGTCAAAATGGATGATTCAACATGTGATGGGGCTTTGGAAAAAGCAAAGCTCATCATACAAACACCAAACAGTGGGTAGTGGTGATATCAGTGTTTTGATAGGAAACCCCCCAGTCCAGCAGCTTGCAGAGGGTGAAATGCATCTTTTTTCTGCTTGGGAGCTTTTGAGTTTCTTTTCCCCCAAACTATTAAAAACTCATGTATGTTGGCCAGCGTCTCAGCGTCCAAGCATTTTAATAAGCTGGCATCCCAGCAGTGGTTAAAATAAGGCAAACAGACAGTGGCCTAGGGTTGTGTGTGCATGTGTGTGTGTGCATGCATATTTAAGAAAGTGCACATACCTTTGACCTTCGACATATGTTCATACAATTAAAAAAGGAATAATGACTCATTAACCAAACAAGGCCTAGAAAAAAATCCTCATTTAATACAATCACAGTGACTTCCTCACTGTTTCCACTTCATTGCTGCTTATGTGAGTAAAAACAACATGCTAAATGGAGACTCGCAGAACCCCATGGGACCAATTACTGCCACGTGACTTCCTCCCTGCCTTCCACGAACATAACTATATTATAATGGCCTGTGATATTAATATCAGCTTTGCAAAAGCCAGGCAGCGGCTCCAGAGGGAAGGAGGCGGCCCGAGCAGGGACTGTGGAATGCACAGCATTCAACACACTGGAGGCGGCATCATTTTATGAGCTACATCGCGTAGTTGAATGGTGTGGGGGCACCAAATGGGCTTGCGGGTTAATTAAGGTTAAAAGGCCACCAGAGTAGTGTATCTCTGATCTCAGACTCCCAGAACATGTGGTTATTGGCGGAAATGTTGGAAATTAAAGTTCTCAGAAGTAAAACCATTTCCAAAGCAGGCTCCCCCTCCCCACCCCTGGATTTCTCCAGACTTCTGCCCACCACAGAGGCAGGATGTATCAGGACAGCTCTGTTTGTGTTGGAGAGCCGACCTGGGATGAGGTCGGCTGGGTACACCTCCCAAGTGTGTAGAGTAGTTCGGTGGGGATTTTTAGTGACGCCAGAAGGCCGAGGAGAGCCAAGGGGAGGACGAGCCACGGCATCAGTGGCCTTGCTCCTGGACTCCTTTGAATGCAGTTGTAGGGATCCTGGGTCCATGCCCCACCCAGGTCCCATCCCAGACCCACTCCCTGCAGGGTCTTGGGGAGATTCAGTGTCCTCCCTGTGGCTAGTCAAATTCTCCTCTCTAGCATATGGCAATGGGCCAGTGGCTTTTCTTGGTTATAAATTGCTAGAGTGCATTAATCCACTCAGGGGTGGTCCCGAAGCACAATGGAGAATAAAAATTCTCCAGGGATCAGATGTTTGGTGGTGCCTCTAATTACCCAGGAGAGACTGCCTAAGGAAACAGTCTAGGTCCAGTTCCTGGACAGTAGCTCATGGTTTGGACAGACAATCATCAGAGGCTTGGAGGGGAAAACACTGGAGAATTAGTGATGGGAAAGTTATGGGAAAAGCTGGAAAAACTTCTTAGCATGAACCTCAAATGTGAAACCATTTGTGTCCAAGCTGCGTGCTCACCCAAAGGTCCCCACTGCAGAGAGATTTTCAGTAATTGGGAGAACAAAGTGACTTTCACTGATGGTGTCTCCGAGAGTCTTCCTCTGCTCCTTAATCAGTGGACTCAGAAACAGAACAGCCGTGCTAGCAGGGATACCTAATGGAACGAATCTAATCACAAGGACCCCTGCCCTTAGGGGGACCTGGCTCTTCCAAGTCCTCCCCTGGTCAGGAGGAGCAACCAGACCTGAGCACCATGATGCCACTGGACCCAGGAGGGTCAGTCGCCTGCCTGGTAGAGACCGATTACATTGGGCCCATCCTCCATGGAAGGGGTGGAAATTACCTACTGAAATAGTCATTTGTTGTATATTTAGGTTCGATCCATTTTTCCACTCTGCTAACACATTCATCAATGGGACTTCCTTAAATTCTTAAGTATCATGATTCTTTTTAAAATCATCATGGTGATTTTCTTGATGGTTATTTTCCAAATCTCTTTGAGGACTCCTCATATATGGTAATGCCATTCAAACAAACTTAAAATAATTCCAACAAACTGACCTGTAATAAAAATTAAAATTATGAATAGGTTGCTTAGGACTAGGAAAGTGGATTTACGAAGGACGAAATAATGGGCTGATGACTGTAGAATTCATTGATCTGACCATGCGGCCTGTTACCCATAAGCAAGAGACCTTGCAGGAAGATGAAGGGATCTATTGAAAACTCAGACACAGCACTAACTGGCTGCCCCTTGGTAGACAATATCTTGCAAATTTGGAGTGCTTCCCTCAGGATGAAGCACTCACTTTGAATTAATGGTGAATAAACGATGCTCGCCCTGTCCTAGAACACACAGATTTAGGGACATTGAGGAAGAAATATGAGGAGTGACTAACAATGACACCTAATGACCCACTCTCAAAATATTGCATTCTGTCCCTGGGCTCTGTTGGTTAACTACCCAGTGGACACTTGCTTCTACCAAGGACATTACACTAAATCTGTAAAATTGCGGGTGCAATGGCTCCCTAGCTATTCAGGAATTCTCATGCCACTGGGGAATTATGAAAGGAGAAAGTTGAATTTTTCTGGGTTGATTGATTATGACTTTTAAAAAGAAGGCGAGGGAGGACCACAGAGGCAACTCAAGGACACTTCTTGCACTATTATTTTGAGTGGTGAAGATGAGCAGGAAACTATGGCAAGCTTACACAAGCAGAAACAAGGGCTCGGATTTCTAGAGTGAAGATTTAGGTTTAGGTTGCCCTACTGTGTGCTAGCCAAGGCAGAGAGAACATGAAATGGCAGTGAGGGGAAATCTGTGAGTGCTACTACCATCTATATACAGAAATGCCTATTAGCATTGTCCTATTAGGAGGTAGTTATCATTCCTTTTTAATCTTCAGTTTTCAAAATTAAAGATGGGATCAGATTGTAATAAGAAGAATGGGTAGTGCTCAGAGAACTGGAACTGAAACTGGAAGGAAAAAATAATAAAACTTTGTATTTTCTCTGGGACGAGGGTGAGTGTGTTTTTGGTCGCATGAGATGGGCTACCTACATTCTATAGAAATGTCTTTGGAAGTACACATTTGAGAGGAAGTGTTTATGAGGATTTAAAACAGTCAAAGGAATAGATTATTATAGACTTGACTATCTAGAATCCGAGCATTCTCTTTATTAGTGAAAGACCCCCAAAATGGTAGAGTACCAGCACCTCACTTTCCACTAGGAAAACAAAGGAGGCAGACTTCTCTCGTGTTTAGGGTCACACCCAGAACTTTGAAACCTGAGGGAGTGATGCACAGACCAAGCGCAGATAAGAAAGAAGCTTTTGGTAATGGCAGGGCCATCAGAGCTGACAGCCCTGAGGTGGGGTCAGCTGTTGTCTGGGGTGGATGCGGTGATAATGAAAGCATCCACACATCATGAGCTGGTGATACTCCAGCCAGATTATTTCAGCACTGTGATCTCAGCTGTGCGTTTGGCTGCCCAGCCTTCCCTTGATTCCCATCCATCTTCTGAGTCAGGTTCTCCAGCCTTCATGTTGGAGCGATCCAGGAGCCTTCCCACGAATTTCCTTCCTGCTCGGAATGGCCAGGGGTCATTCCCGTTATTTGTGTCATGCAGCGGTGTAGGGTGGCTCGAGGTGCCATTCATTCGACCGGGGCAACCTCACTGCAGCTCTTTCCCGTGAAATGGGCAGGCTTTGGGATCTGTCTCTGTCTTCTTGCAGGACTCTGCTCACCAAAGGCCTGTCTCTTCTGGCTCCCTGGGGAGTGGCTATCTACCGTACTTCATCTTTCAGTATTAAGGAGCCTTTCCCTCTGAGAGCATGGCTTTTTTTTTTTTTTTAAAAGGAACAGCGTAGAAGACAATATGAGGAAATCGTCCCTATGAAACAAGCAAAATTGTCCTTGAAGTTAATTCCACCTCCTTTTTGGGGACTGATCAGACAAACTCTGACCACCTCCATTCAAGGTGAGTTTCTTTTCCACCTGGCTCAAGGTCTGCTAATTTGCTTTCCATTTTTATAATGTAAAGTCACTTTCTGAATATAGCAATGAACTCCAGTATGTTCCAACCTTCTTCCCAGATGACTCCTTAGGACACTAAACATTTCATCTCCTTAGTCTGATACATTTAAACTCTTCCTCAATAAAAACGAATTGGGGGACCTGGGCCATAGATACATAATTTTAGGTGGACAGAGCCTCACTCAGTAGTGTCATTTAGCTTAGATCTCTTGACCCGAAAGGGCCTATTAAGAATACAGTAAACATCATTAGAAAATGATGAAAAAAATGAGAGTTCATCATTTAAAGTTTTTCTTCAGCAGGTATCTGTGGAGCAGGTCTAGGTATCTCCTAGTCACTGGAGATTTATATGTGAACAGAATAAAGTGCCTCACACTTATTTGGGGGTTATAGAAGGTAAACATATGGTAAAGGGATCTATTTCAAAGGCAAGCGAATACAGAGCAGGGTGTGCCAGGGGTAAACTGACCCATTCAAGGCCCTGTGCAAAGGCCCATGCATCTGCAGAGTGAGTAACGGGACGTACTGGGTGTCGTGGGGAACCAGGACATGGAGGACCTTAAGACCATTGTAAGGATTCAGGCTTGGGGACAAAAGACATTTGAAGGTTTGAACAAAGGAATGGCATTATCTAACTTATACCCTTTCACAAGGCCAAGCACAGATTTAAAAAATATAGGTAAAATTCCTATAGAGCAAAATCACACATGTCGGTGTTCTCTCAGTTGAGTCTGTCAAATGCATGCATTCTATGTAAATAGTTACATCTGTCCTATAATTTCATTGAAATAGAATCCTGTGGTATTCCTCCCACGTGGCTGGCTTCTTCCTGACAGCACAGTGTTTGGGGGAGTCGCTCATGTTGTCCTACAAACCAGTTGTTTGTTCTTCTTATTGTTGACGAGCAGTATCCCATTATATGACTGTGCCACAATTATCTGCCCATCATACTGCTGGTAGCTGTTCGGATAATTTCCTTTGTTTTGTTCCTCCGTTTATTCTCACCACTACTAGTAAAGCTGCTATGAATGAACATTCTTGCCATGTCTATTTTCGGACATATGTGTTACTTTTTTTTGGTAAATATTCCAAGTGCAGTTTCTGGGTTACATGACAAATGTACTTCAACCTTACAAGAAATTATCTAATAGTTGTTCAAAGAGATTGTATGATTATATACTCTGATCAGCCGTATAAGGGAGCCCAGTTGTTCTACATGCTCTGGAAAATTTGGTGGTGTTGGCTTTTTGAATTTTCCCATGCATTTTTCTTCTATTCATGTTGTAAACTTCACCTTACAAAGCTACTCATTTCTCTTTAAGTGGCCAATTTCTTTTAAGTGTGTTATTTCAAACATGATCTTTTTTAACAAGCCACTTATGTATTATTTCTGGTGTTCTTCCTTTCTTCATGTGGATACTAGTTTCTATTTCATATCATTTACCCTTAGCCTTTGGATGTTGTTACGATAAATTCTCCCAAGTTTTGCTTGTGTGAGGATGCCATTGTTTTTTCTTCCTTTCAAGGGATTCTTTCATTGGTTATAGAATTCTGTGTGGGGTTTTTCCTGTTTATTTTAAAGGTGGCATCCCATTACCTTCTGGTTGCCATGGTTTCTCATAGGCAATCAGCTGCCATTTGTACCAGTGCCCCTCTATATATAATGTGTTTTCCCTTTGTCTGCTTTCAGGGTTTTTCGCTTTATCTTTGGTTTTGGGCAGTTTGACTTCCATGTGGCTAGATGTTGTTTTCTTTGTATTTAGTTTTGGGGTTTGCTAAGCTTCTTAATCAGTAACTCGGTATTTTTGAACAAATATGAAAATTTGTCAATTGTTCTCCCTCTGGTCTCCAAATACATGCATCTTAGATAGTTTTAAATGTCTCATAAGCACTTCAGCCTCTTTACTTTTCTTTGTTACTTCTCTGTTCTTACATTATTTCTAGTCTGCTATTTTTCTGCCATTTCTAGCATCCATTGAATTTTTATTTTAACTTTTATTCCAGTTTATTTTTATTTGATTCTTCATTTTACAGTTACATTTATTTGCAGATATTCCCTAATATGTTCACTCATTAAGAGCATATTTTCCTATAACTTTAAACATATTTTTCTTTATTTCCACAACAATATTTACGATAATGGTATTTAAAGTCTTTGTCTGGATACCCAATATCAGAGCCATTACAGGGTGGGTGTGCTCCACTTATCTAAGGCTACGTTGCAGAGTTTCTGAAGGGTGTTGAGTTTTGTTCTAGTAGGCAGTTCAGTGACGACCGGCTTACACTGAACTTGTAAAGGCTCGGTTCGTGCTTCATTACTGCAGATCTATGGAGAGCCCAAAGTGTCTCCCAGCTCCCTCTAATTTGGGGCCGCGGTGGGAGAAGCCATTTTTAAACTCTGTCTCCCTTGAGTCTTTTTTCAAGGCTTAGTCTAAAGCATTTTTAGGGCAGATACAGAGCGGGAATTTTTCTAGAGTATCACTTTTACTTCTGCGCCTGGCCTTTCTGACATCTCAGCCAGCTGCCTGGAGACTTAATGAGGCATTAACAAAGTTTCTCTACTCCAGCTGTAACAGAACTGCAACAGAACTGCAACATCCCCCAAGTACTCAGTCCTCTTCTACTTTCGTTTCACTCTCTCTGGAGCTCACAGCAGCCACTCTCCCGACAGCCTCAAGTAGTCTTACTCTGTGCTACAGCCCAGCCTGCAACCGAGGACTCACAAGTTCTCTTGCTTGGGCTTTGGGACATTTCCTTCCTCTCTGATTATTTATCCTGCAGATTGTAGCAAGATCTAGAGCCAGGGGGCTGCCCAGGTGGGCAGGAAATGGAAGGGAAATTCTAAGCACCCGAAGACGGCCGGGGGTGCTGTAGCGCTGGGCCCTGTCCCGCTCTTTCTGGCAGCTGGACAGCAGATCCATGAGTGTCTCTTAATTTAAGGTGACAGAGCTGTCCTCAGTCACCCCCTTGTGCCTCTCTACATTTTCACACATAATCTCTGATGGTACCAATCTCCCTAGCCTTCTGCACAGAAGAATGTTTATTTCCAGACTTGAGCCCTTGGCTGTGCTGGCAGAAAAATGAAAGGCACACTGAGAATCAGACATGCCTGGGCTGGGGAGGCTCTGGAGGGCCTCTCCTCCTCCCCTCTCAGGGTCCCCTTAGGTAAGTTGGTGGAGGGAGGGGGCTGCTTCTTGTCTGTGCTTCCTCCTTCCTTCCCCAAAATACTCAGGGCCCCCCCTGAGAAACAGAACGCACCCGGCCGTCCTGAGGGGCGGGGAGCTGCCAGCCCTTTCTGCCCTCCACTCCCACATGCCCCCCGACCCCAACCCAGTGTAGCTGGGTTGCAGCCGCATTTGGAGCAACCTATGGGGAGCTCCTCGGCGGGGCAGCTTTGATGATTTCTTCAGACACACGGAGCAGACTGACAAATCGACTCTCAAGCAAAAGGTCAGTGTCGAGAACCAAGGGGCACAGCATCTGGATTCCCAATCAAAACGCCTGCGGAGCACAGTGTGCAGCCCCGGCGTCTCCCGGTGTAGGAGGTGCTGTCAGAGGGACTCGTTTGGCAGCTGTGGCGTCTGACTCCGGATTGGGATTGGAGAAAATAAAAATTCCTTGTGGCCGGCTGTGCATGGGTGTGCGCGCACACCCGCGATGGTGTGTGGGTGTTTCAAGAGCAATCCTGCTCCTTGGCAAAAGCAAGCACAGCTTTTTGCTAACTCAGGTCTGTCCTCAGTTTGACCTCCACGGTCTGTCCAGGGTGAGCGGATCCTCAGGAGGGCTGGCTGGCTTGTCCCCGTGAGCTTTATAAAGCTGTGAATGGAAGAACGGTGAGGATGGCGTTGGGAACCAAGTGTAATCACTGGTGTCCTCTCTGGCCTTGGGCCAGGTGCCTTTCACAGTGCAGAAAGGCTGGGTCCAGACACCTGCAGAAAATGGAACTGCTCATCCAGTTTAAAAGAAAGCCAGGCCCCATCCATGCCTTTGCTCTACATAGGGATAGTTCTGCTTCCAGTTTCCAAAGTGGTTCCACATCCGGAGACAGGGTGAAAGAAAACAGGATATTCCTGAAGTGCCCGAGGGCCCAGGACCTCAAAAAGTGCTGTGTGTCGGGGCCCAGCGTACCTAGCGCTTAGCTTTCTCGGGGTGCTTTCTCTGCCCAACACTCGCTTTGAGAGCCTCTGACATAATTAAGCAGGTAGATGATAAACCCCTGTAATAACACCATTCATTACAGCCTGTTTACTTTCCTCCCCTTTGCAGCCGCCAGCCCCGCAGGAGGTCCCTAAAACCCTCTGTTGAGTGATGGGATGCAAACCTCCCTCCACAGCGAGGCTCTGCTGCTCTGCCTACCCCCAGTGAGCGGCCCAGCAGGCGGTTCCTCTTTGGGGAGCACTTGGGAGAGGATGTTTATAGCTCGCCAGGTCCCCTTCCTCCTCCTCCCAGGAAGCAGTCAACATAATGGAACTAAGCTAGTGGCAGAAAGTGTCAGAGAAGGTTTCTAGATGAGAGAGAGAGACAGACAGAAAAATAGAAGCTGAGCATGGAGTTGGGAGGGTCCTGATTTGAAAGGGCCTGTGTTTTCCACATGAAACCGAAGAGGTTTTGAGCCGCTGGCTGAACACTGGCTGAGAGACAAAGGGCACTTTGCTTAACAGCACAGTCTCTGGGGCTCTCCCGCCAGGAGCCCAGTCTCGCTCCTGTGACTTACCACCAGCTGTGGGATGTTGGGGGTATGCTTGACCTTCTCTGTGTTTCAGTTTCCTTTTCTGCAAAATGAGGAGACAGTAAGACCTGTCTCACGGAGCCGTTGCAAAGATCAGATTGGTTATGGCAGGAGAAGCGCCGAGGTCAGGCTGTAGGGCGCAGTGAGCGCTGCGTGAGTCTCGCTCGACAGTAACTACCGTTGATTTCCCGTGGGCTAGTCCGTCGTCCTCATGTCCCCAGTTCGCTGCCCCCGCCCTGCGCCGCTTCAGGTGACCACGATCTTCTCTCGGCGTTACCTTCCCGGACAGATGAGGAACTGTAGAAAGTCTCCTTTAATGGGCCTTCGAGGTCCACATTCTTAGCTAGAATTTTCTATTTCTCCTATTCACTCTTCACACTTGCGGTGAGGTAAAAGAGTTATTTATATTTATAGACAGCAAAGGCTTATTGGACACCTACTGCACACCAGAAACTTTTCAGTGCTAGGAACGGAACAGAAGGGTGAGCAAGACGCAGCTCTTGCTGTCACGGAGTTTATAACACCACCTTGCCTCTTTTGTTAGAATGTAAGCTTTCGGTACAGAGTATGTGTCTGATTTATCTTTATATCCACAGAAGTACTGAGCACAAAAGCTCACAGTAAGTACTCAAATGCTTGTTGATAGAGGTGTGATAGCAAGTATTCGAGTCATGTCAGATGCCATGTTAATTGTTTTTATGTTCATTATCTCACTAGTCCTCTCAGAAGAGTTCCATGACTTTGGTATTTTGTGGAGGGGGAAACCAATTTGAGGGTCTTGCCCAAGTTCACTCAGGTAGTTAATTAGCACAAGGACTCAGCCCAGGCTGTCTCGACTCTAAGTTTCATGCTTTTTGACTTTGGAAATGAAGTTGAAATGACTGATCTCTATTAAATTGTGATAACAGGTGATTAAATGGAATCTCAAAGTTAATAAATTACTGCCAGTTATATACATCCTCACTACTCTCTGGCTTTTTTGGTTGACCCTTTTTGTACTCTCCCCTGCCCCCGAAAATGAAAGTCTGCACTTGGACTAGGGCATTGCCTGCAGGGTAGTCCTGTTTCTCTGGCACCATGTTTGGAGGTAAATTTATGCTCCCTTGCATCCTGCTGGGGAGGAAGGCGGCAATCCAAATGCTGGGCGGTTGCCACACCCCGGGAGAGAGAAACATCGGTCATCCCACTTGCCACCCTGCTTGAAACATGGGGGCCTATTTTTAGACGTAGGCAGAGCAAGGAAATTATTAAACAGTAGCTTGCTCAGTGACTAAGTTATAGGTCTCCATTCTGTGAAGACAGCATGGATGTTAAAATATTTATTTTACTTGTTTGACTATCAGTGGATTTATTTTGGCCCCAGCTGATAGAGACTCAAGTGTACAGGACTTGTTTTAATGTCTTCAGTTTACTGAGTAACTTTTATTTCTGACTCCGAGTTAGATGGTGTTCTTTGTAAAACAGTTGGTGTTCAGGACACACTTAAGAATTATTTAAAATATACAAATCGGAAAGTATGATCTCCATGTCTTATCTGCTGGGCATAGCAACAGGTGTGGCTCACTGAGCTGTTATTGAGCCTTTGCCATAGAAGTGACTGTTGGCAAATTACTGATATTAATTTTTATTCCTGGTTGGTGGAATTCACCTTATTACCTTCGATTCACTCACTTCCATATTTAAAAATAAAAATAATAATAAAATATCCTTGCCATAACCAAGAAGGAAAGGGTAGTAGTCATAATAGACAACTGGCTTATCAGTAAATGAATTTTAAGTTATTAATTCTGTCCATAAGTATTATTTAGCACCTATGTGGCATATAATTGAATTGGAATAGAGACATTGCCTCTACGTGTAGGAAGGCCACTCATTAATTCACAATAGTGAATACTCCGTTAAAATGCATGTATACGTGTACGTTGTCTGCGTGGTGATATTTGGAGCTGACCACATCAAGAATATGTTGGAGGACTTCAGTTTCTGGACGTATCTTTGATTAAGTAACATTAAATTCCTGTTCTAGGAACACTTACAAATATAGATTAAAGTATAATAAACATCATGTTCAACATATAGGCAAGTTTGCAAAAAGGAAAGAAAATTTTCTGGGAAGAAAATGGCAACAAGGAACAGAGAGTCAGGAAACTGGTGAGCCTTTGCCCCAGTTACCTTGGCTGCGGGGAGGAGTCTGGGCTCCAGGATCGGAGGGCCTGGGTGTCAAAGCTCATGAGGGAATCAACACAACAACAACAACAACAACAACAACAGCCCCCAAGTGTCTCCCTCAAAAAACATAGAGACTTGTGCGTATGCGGGTTTGTGGTTCGATGTTCTGATTACCGTTGTAGTTTGGGGACACCAGATGATGACATCACTGGAAAACAGGCCTTGGGCTGATGATGTATCTACAGTGACTGGCAGAAGGTGAAATGCTCCTTTGAGGGGACACGCCCTCGATCTAGGCTACCTAAGAGTCCACAGTAACCCCTTAAAGATCAGCTCATAATCCCAAATTACAAAGGACAAATCCACCACAAGCAAAAATCCCATCAAAAACAATAAAGGGATTAGTCTATCAAGATACTCAAATAAGTAAACTGTCTTTTAGAAATAATGAAATAAGTATGTCTTAGCTTATGAAAGACATTAAAAAGCTGGGATTAAAAACATAAACATATAAAGCATTATCAAAATGGACAGATTCTAAAAAGAACCAAGTAGAACTTCTAAAAATTAAAAAAATAGTCATTTAAAAAATGCCCAGTGGCAACATGAAAGAGCAGATTAGATACAAGTGCTGAGAGAATGAGCAGGCTGAAAGACAGACGTGGAGAAATTACCCAGGGGCAGCACAGTGGGATTCAAAAACTGAAATGGGAAGAGAAAAACAATGTAGATAAATGCAGATGAAGAGACTTGGAGGACAAGATAAAAAAAAAATTCAACATCACATAACAGAGGCGATGCTTCAAAAGTTAAGACAAGAATGTTCCATGGTTAGCAAAAGACATACATGTTCCTAGCAAGATATATAAAAGTAAATCTCCCTTAAATATATCATGCTTCAACTTCAGAAAAGATCTAAAAGTCAGCTGCAAAAAAAAAAAAAAAACAGAGAGTTTAACAAAAGTAGGACAATTATACTAACATAACTTTTCAGAAGCATCAATAGATGCCACAAAGAGATAGGATCACATCTTCCAGAAGTTGGGGTGAAAGCCTATGAATTTAGAATTGAACATCCTTTGAATTTTTACTCAATTGTAGCGAGAGTAAAATAAAGATAGTTTAGATGTAGGTGCTGGTGGTACAGGAAGAATGTGTGTATAGAAGAGATTATTTTCATAGTGTTAGAGATCATAGTGGGATTAGAGACTTTATAAATAGAATTATATCCCAGATTGCTGTAGATCCCAGACAACATGTCTCTAGTAAAATCTGCACTCACCGATAAATAAGAACACCAGAAATGTTTTGTTACTAGCTGAAACTTAGTCCTAAACTCGAGAGCAGAATTCTAATCAGAAAATTAGACCATGGGGGGCGGGGTGTCTCTTTTTTTATTTTATGCTAGAGAGTCCAAAATAATCTCTGACCAAAGAAGTTTAACCTGTTCAATTTATCTTACATTCCTTTTCATGCCCATGCCTGAATCTCTTATCTTGCATGTGTGTGCATAAGCATGCAAAAGGCTAACTGTAATAAACACAAGCAGATCCATATAGGCAGACATGGAGACAGCACACCTGTGCCATTGCCGAGTTCGGAGCTCACCTCGGTGATTCATATATTATAAGAGAGTGGAGCGCCCCATCCATTATATTCTGCAAAACTACAGTGAGGAAGAAGAGGATATAATCTATTTTGTCAAGTCCTAAGATCAATGGCCAGGTGACTTTTTTTTGATTTGAGAGGTTTTCCTAGGCTTTCATCTACGACATAGATTTTATCGACCGTGCCTATCACCGTGTCTAACCCGGAGAAAGTGCTCGGCAAACATTTGCTGAGTCAACAAGTGAAAGGAAATGAATGGAAGAGACACGCAGTTGAGGGTTAGAGCATTGCAATTATTTGGGGGAAACTTCTTACACCTTAGGAGGGCTTTGTAAAGAACCTCCATGTTTCCTACTCTGGGGCAGACATCTTCCTGCTGAGGGTTTTTTTTTTCCCTTTGCTAAGCTGTATTTTTCCACAGCTGGGCTTTGAGTGAGACACATCTAAAAATGTGTACCGTTGCTCAGAGACACAGGCTGAGTAAATATAAGGGGCTGTTGCTATGCGATGATGCGGTACTCAGAGGCCACAGAAGCTGCAGAGGCAAATAGATTATTGGAAGGCTTCAGGCTTCCCCACGAAGGCCTTGAACTCTGTGTGAGCATTGTAGCCAAAGTAGTTTCCAAAGGGTGGGGCGCAGTGACTCTTTCACCTCGATATTAAAGAGCGTCGCCTCCTACAGTTTACAGCTGCCGCCGCTGCTGGGTGCACATGAAGGGAAAGTGACTCATTTTAGAATTCCTGCCGGCGGGGACTCATGTTCATGGAACCCGTAGCTAGATGGAATTTAGCCGATTTTTAAATATCACCAAGCCCTTTGGTAGGCATGAAAGGCAAGTTTCAGAAGGAATAATGTTAATAATCCAGCTAAATTTCCATTATCCACGCTAATGTTGTAAATTTCCCCAAAGTCATGTGTGTGTGATGTTGGCAGGCATGGCGTGATGTTGTCTTTGTTCTTCGGCAACAAATTTATCTACCCCCTCGTCTTAGGCTGAACTCTGTTACTGAAATAACTTTTGCATTGTCTCAGTATGCAAAGGAAAGGCAAGGAGGCCCAGCAGACGTGCATTGGCAATGGTAAAATCAACAGAGAATAATCATTTGTACATAGCCTTAAAAGTTTCAAAGTCAAATGTATCTCATTTCATTATCGTAAGTCACGCTGAGCAGGGATGCAATGTCTAATCATGTAGTTGGAGAGGTTTTACCTTACATAGTCCCTATTAGCCTCTTGGCAACCCCTCAGTAATTAGCTTTTCTAAGAAAAGACAACAGTCTTTTGCTGTGCAGTCACAACTTCAGGACAAAGTCCTCCAGCCTTTGCCTTCCAACTAGAGGAACACTCCATCCACTTGCTAATTGATTGCATTCAAGGTCCCAATTCTTCGCCTTCTCCCATCCACACCCACTGGAACGGGACTTTGCAGCTCCTCCCCATCAACAATCAGGGTCAGTGTTCCCGTGGGAGTTTGCCCATGTGACTTGCTTTGGTAGTTCCGAGGCAAGCAGGACTTGAAACATGCCTGCAGGTTGCTGATCATGCTTTTGCTTATTCAGTGTCGTAAGAGAACATCTAGACTAACCTGCTGTAGGTGAGGCACAAAGAACAAAGCCTAGTCCCCTGGCCCTAGGAAGGAATGTCAGGATGTCAGGAATGTGAAGAGGAAGGAGGAAGGAAGAACGGAAAGGAGGGAGAGAGGGGAGGAAGAATGAACAGCTTCTGTTACTGAGAGCTAAGCACTTTAGGAAAAGATATCCTTCCCGATATCTTTTGTCTGTACAGGCATATTTGCACATAAAATGTAAATCAGAAGTTCTGATTTGTTTCTTTGGAAGTATGACATAAGTATCGTTCCTAACTGTGAAGTATAGATCAACTCACCATTTTTCATAGCTGCAAAACAGTCTAATGTGATCATCACCATAATTTATTCAACCAGTTCCTTATTGTGCTAAATTGCAAAATGGCCACTATTTTCTACTTCTCCCTATATCCATGCTCCTTTGCAATAGGACTTTGCTGCTCCTGCCCTGAAGAAGTGGAGTTTATTTCTCCACCCTTTAAATCTGGGCTGGCCGGTGACTTTCTTTGGCTGAGAGGATGGTATAGAAATGATATTATGCAAGATCTGGTGCTCGGCCTCCAGAGACTTGAATGCTTCTGCTTGTTTTCTGGGAATCCTGCCACACTGCCTGCCATGTGAACCAGCCCAGAGGACAGCCGGTGACAGACACATGAATGAGGTCAGCTGACACCAGAAGAGCCGTCTAGCTAAGCCCTGCCCAAATTGCCAACCCGTAACTCGTTAGCTTAATAATACAGTTACTCGGGGTGTTTTTATAGCAAATTGAAAATTGATGTATACCTATTGCTGAACTTTTAGACGATTTCTAATTTTTCTTCATTGTACACAAAGCTTTGATGAACATTTGTACAGCTCTGCACGTATTTGTCCAAATATTTCCTTAGTATAATTGCCTAGGAGTGAGACCAGACCAGTGGATCAGAGAGAATGTTCATCTTCAGTTAGACCCTATGTAGCTGAATTGCTCCCCAGACAGGAGAATTAATTTATATTTTAGTTAATCAAGGGTACCCATCCTGGTTGGGTTGGAGGCAGGGATTATTTTAGCTAGGGTGGTCAGAGAGGACTTTTCTGGAGTGGGGACCCTTAAGCCAGAGGCCTGAGGAGTAAGGCAATGAGCCATGAGGGACAAAAAAAGTGGTCCAGGCAAGAAAAAGAGCAAATACAAAGAGACTAAGATTGGAGGGTGTGTGAGGTGTTGGCTCTTGCGGCTGCAGCTGGGAAAACAGGCCCACAAGTTAGGTTGCCGATAGGTGGGGGCCAGGTCACGTAGAGCCCAGGAGGCTGCCATCAGGTTCGATAGTGCCTCTGGACGGTTCCGAGTGGGGGAGCCGTGCCATCTCTGTTCACTTTGGCGGCGGCAGCATCTTCCTCGTTAATACTTATTCCGTGTTTGATATTTGCCGATGTTGTTGTAAGCATGTTCTTTGTATTAATGCACTTACACCTTCAGGGCAAGAATTGGGTAATAAGTATTGCTATCATCGCAGTTTTACAAATGACGTAACAGGCCCAACAGGGCCAGAGGAGTCGCTCAAGTTCACACAGTAGGTTGGAGGCAGAACTAGAGTTCAAATGCAGGCAGTCAGGCTCCAGATCCTAGAATTTTGTGATATATGCTTTTAAATGATGCCTCTGGTAAGAAGCATCACCTGTAGAAGGGCAAGCAGGGAAGCAGGCCCTTCAGAGTCTATTACAGGAGCCTCGAGGGCAGAATGACTGGACTTGTTGGTAACTATGTAAAGGGGGTGAGAAGGGGCACATAGAGGATTTCTGGTAGATTCTCAGTGGTCCTTTAGTTATTTTAAAGAATAATCTGGTTTGCCTACATAATCTGATTGACAAAAAAACAGTAATGTCTTGCTCTGGCTGGTATGGTTCAATGGATTGAGTGCTGGCCTGTGAACCAAAGAGTCACCAGTTGGATTCCCATTCAGAGCACATGCTTGGGTTACTGGCCAGGTCTCCAGTAGGGGCGTGTGGGAGGCAAACACATGTTGATATTTCTCTCCCTCTCTTTCTCCCTCCTTTCCCTTCTCTCTAAAAATAAATAATATCTTTAAAAAAAAAACACAACTCAGCGATATCTCTCTGGTATTTTCATTTGCATTTAATTAGTAGTGAAGTTTAATCTTTTTCTTAATTATACCGGCTATTTGCATTTCTTCTATTATTTGCTTATACATATTCTTCTTTGGGGGTATATATTATCCATACACTTTTTAATTGAGGGTTGTCTTTCATTGATTTCTGAGAATTCTCTCTATATTAAACACATGGATTTATTTATATACATATAATCTGCTAATATAAATATAGAAATATAATATTCTCATGTATTTTTTAGTTTGTTGTCTCTAGTATTTCAACTTCATTGATTTTTTTCTGTACCATAACATTTGATATTATTTTTGTGCAGCAGAAGTGTGTTATATTTTATGGTTTCTGAATTTTCTGTTACGCTTGAAACACTTTCCTCCATCACAAAAATTGTAAAAGTTTCACCCATATTTTCCTAGTACTTTTATATTCTCATTTTGAACGTCAATACTTGATTCATTTCAAATTTATATTGGACTAGGGAGTGAGTCGGGATGCAGCTTATTCAATAAATTACTAACAGATTTTTCCAACATGATTTTCAGTGTACACCATGTTTCCTGCACTAATTTGAAATCCCACCTTTGATACACACTCAAACTACAGGTATTTTTGGTACTATTTTTATACTCAGTTCCATCCCTTCCATACATTAGACTGTTTTAGTGATAGTTTTCATCTCTATTAGGGTAAGCCCCCCCCAATTATTTTTTCTTTTCAGAATTTTCCTAATTTTTTCTGCTTCTTTATTCTTTCAGCTGAATTTTAGACTCTTTTTTTTTTTCAAGTTAAGAGGATTTTGTTGAGATTTTAATTGGGATTGCAGAAGTCTATGCATTTTTTTGTAGATCAATTTAGGAAGAACTAGCACCTTTAAAAATTGAAGTTATAACTGAAAGGGATGGTTATCTACTAAAAACACATTATTTATTATCATTGCAACTACTAATATGTTGCATTTGGGGGAAATTCCTTACTAACATTTGGTCTCCTCTTCATCCCTGTCTCCCCCCTGCCTCCCGCACACAAAGAGATTGCAGAGCACTGTAAAAGGGGATTTTCACTATTTACTCTTGAACTTGAGCTTCCTTCTTTTAGTTGCCCTGCCTTACCTGCTCCCAGAGCTGGGGAGTTATTATTAATTAGCTCTAAATCTGAATTCCCAGAAGGGGACTGTGGGTGAAACACCGGATCGGCCTCAACGCCGGTAACTTTCCAGGCCTCCGTGTGACTGGTCTGTGAGCCAGCCACCGGGCTTTCGTTTTTTTCTCCCTGATCTGAAACCGACTTCGTGTTAGCACATGTTTGTTTTACAACACCATTTCCAAGTTTATGGCTTTCTTGCTTGAGCCGCTTGTTCCAATCGCATCTACTACTTCATCAAATACGGTAAAGAAACCACGCGGAGGAATAGATGCTCCTTGTGAGCTGCGCAGGCGGACACCGCCAGATTGCTGCAACCTGGTTTTCCTTTCTAGCCCTTCTGCATCGTAACATGTTCCCGAGGCCAAATTCTTCGGGGAAACATTAGGACTATTTAAGGTCTCCAAATTTTATGCCTCGGTACAAAAGGCCTAAGGGTGAGGATTTTAAATGGATGAAGTGGAGAAATTTGCACTTCCTTAAGCAAACATATAGCATTTCCTTCCATGTGTCAGAAATGAAAACAAAAAATACAAACTAATTTGTCATGAAATTTTCCCTTTTATAATTCCCTCTTTGGTGCTTTTTCAACCTAACAAGTCATATTTTCTCTTCTTCCGTGTCAGGTTTATGGCTTTGCTGGTCCCAGTTTCAATAACCGTGATGGACGATCTTCTGTTCTATATATCATGTACAAGTATTCCGCTTAAAAGTATCTTTGTGTTCACAGCTTGCTCTCTGTCACCTCCCCGATTCCTCCTCCCGCCGCGTACGCACATGGCGTTATATTATACGCGCGGAGAGCTTTGGGGAAAGCTCATATTTAGGAACATGAAGTGCGCAGAGGCGGGCTGCCTGTCTGGGCTGAGCCTGACCTCACTATGAAATGAGGCCCACTGTCATATTTATGACTCAGGGTGAGTCAGTAATGTATTGGTGTCCACATGTGGGAACGCACTTACTCTGACATGTGGAGTAAACTTGACCTCCACTTTGTTTCTCTCGCAAGTGGTAATTTTCACCTAAGTATGTTCTTTCTTTTCTTCTTCCTCCTTTCTTTACTCTTTCTTCCTCCCTCCCTCCCTTCTTTTTCCTTCCTCTTTTCATGCTTTCTCCTTCTTTTTCCCCCCTTTTTGAGATTCCAATAAACTTGGTGGTTTTATCGCAATGGAGGATGGCATAAAAAAGTCTTCTCTTCAGTTACTAAAAATCATTATTCTCCCTACTCTCCTGTTTCACCCTCTGTTTGCTAGATCCCGGTTTACACACACACTCACACGTACCCCACACACTGAAAGAAAAAGTGGTGTGGCTGGAAAATGCTCTTCACGACTGGGCCTGGAAATCTGATCCTACTGGGTCCCTTGGAATCTGAGACAGTATCTTTTGTTTTTCTTGCTTTACCGTGCGTTTGTAAATTATAGCAGGAGAAGGGAAGGTGATGTGGTTTCTGATTTACTGTAGAAAATATTGAGAAGGGAAAAAAAATATCAGAGTGGTCATTGATAATCAAAAACCATAGAAAAACCTCACTGTGAAAGTCTTTATTATTTCTGAGTTTGGTCAGCTGTACCTTCCTGTCCCCCAGATGCAAGGCCCCTATTATCCCGAAGTCTATTTTTGTAACAACTCCATTTTGCAAGTAGGATTTCGGCTGGGAGGACGTGTTAGAAGGGCTCCATCCTATTCCCTTTCCCCAGTGTGTTCTGAAAATTAGGTTCCTCCCCCTAGTTTTTCTGGTCTGTGCAGATTTGTGGGGGTGCCGGACAATGCCTGTCCCATCTTCCTCCTCCCGTTTGGGTCACAGTTTGGATTCCATGGACTGCCTCCTGGCTCACCACCCCTGTCTCCTAGCAACCGTGACACGCAGATGGTTGGTGGACTCAGATCAAGAGAAAGAGTCCTGCTCTGGGAAAGGCCTCGGAGATGCCGGGCTAGTCCTCGCCACCTGCTGTCATTCTTGATTGTCTTCACCAACCTGATAGCCACTGGAAGGTGCTAGAACAGCCAGCCATCCAGACTCTGAGCAGATGCATCAACACAGAGCTAAAGGTCATCAACACAGTCTGCTACCAAGTGAAATCGGCAACTTCTTATTTGCATGTCTCTGTTCTATTCTGAGTAACTGGTTGGGATGAATGTGCCACTTTTTACCCCTTTGATTCAGGAGAATGGAGTTATTAAAGCACAGGATTGGACACCAGGAGACTGGTTGAAAAGATCATTGGTGTCGCCGCCTTTCTGGTCCCTGGATGGTGCCATTATTCCCTGCCGCCCCCAGACTCAGTTTCCCAATCTGTGATTCAAAGGAATTGGTTCTGTCCAAGGTCACTTTCCGTAGTAACATGTGAGCCCCATTTGTTTTCATCGCTGTTGTTGTTTTGTTAAGAAGGGAATTGGGTAGGATTCTCTTACTACTACAGCTTTCAGTGTTTCACGTGACTGGGGCCAAAGCACAGGACTGTTTTCTCTCCATCTGCACGGGGAGAATAATACTCAGGAGCGACCTGCTTCCCCCAAATGTTGACAAGACCAGGGACCGGGGGCGGAGGCTGTCTCCACACAGCATAAAGCAAAGCCAGATTTGGCAGCTCGCCAGCTCATTTGATTCCAGTTAAACAGAGGCAGGGTTTTTTTTTTTAATACTTTATTTTGGGCTTGATGCTAGTCATAGAGGTTTTAGGAAAGTGGATATTGGTGCAATTACTGCTCCTTCTACAGACAACTTGTATTGTAGTTTGAGAAGCAGGTGTTATTCTTCAAGAATTCCAGTTGTGTGACTAATTTCTACTTAAAAAAATGTTGCATGTGGGTAAAGCTGCCGGAGCATGAAGTATATATTTATGAGGGCTTTAGTTAATTTGCTTGAAATGAGTAATCAGGCTGTGAAAGTTGGGCTCAAGCTTCATTCAGGGGCCTAATTACTCTGATGCTCCCGTATTAAAAATTCACATTCCCTGGCCGCACGCAGCATCTGGATTTCTACTTTGGTCGATCAGTGGAAGGGAGAGCCAACCAGAACTCTCAATTCCAGCCACTTCTCCAAACAGATGCATTTTTAAAAGGACAAATCTGGATGCTGAGGATCAGAAAATGTATTCACTTCAAATTACTCATGTCAGTTGCCCTTAGAAAGCATGTTTCCCCGGGGTACCCCCCACTCTGGCTTAATCACCACTGTCTTATGCTCCCCTGTGCCCTCGCCACTTAGTTTAATACACACGGATATTTACGGTGACACACAGTTGTAAATTCCTTACTTTCATTCTCCTTCTTGCTTATGAACTGGTTAGTTCTGAGGGTTACTGATCGCATAGCTCTGTGTGCCAGACTCCTGACTCATTCATTATTTTCATTCATTAATACATAATAAGCACCTAGCATCTGCCAATCGCTGTGGCTGAGCTGAAGATAAAAACCACAGAACATAAGGAGCTGATACTTTGTAGGAATGACAAGGCTCGTACTCAGATAACTACGGTACCAGGGAGACAGTACTAGGTTATGAATGTGGGGTGTTCAGAGGAGAGAACAGCGCACTGTGGCTGAAAGAATCAGGTCCCAAGAATGACAGCGTGCGTGAACATAGATAGAAGGAAAGCCACTGTGGCTTCCAGACATGTAACTCGAAAGATCTGTTGGCATAATCTCACCGTTGGAAAAACATCACTTTTGAAAAAATGCGTAATTCACGTGCTCATGCTTATATCCTTGAGTGCCTGGATTTAAAACCTGTAAAATGAATTAACCTACTTCCTACCTATGGGGTGGATGGAATCATCCTTAATTTCATTTTCTGTTAAGAAGAGGCATATAGCATTATAACCTGTCAGTTTCATATTTATTGGGGGAATGTTTGCAGATCAATCTCTCCTCACCGACTTGAGAACACATTTACTTTTATTTCATGAACTCTACTTCAACCGAAAAAAAAAAAAGAAAAAAGAAAAGAAAAAGATCTCTGAAGCTGACTCAGCGCACCCAGCTACATTTTATACCTGTCAGGATGCATATAGATTTTTACAAGGTGAACAATGGTTGTATTTAAGCCCCGATGTCCTACTCGTGCAGGTTTCTGGCAGCGTCCTTCGCAAACTGAATCCATAAATTTTCTTAGTATTCAATGTTTCTAATGGGAGTTGACAAATAGTTGAATGAGATCGCTTTTTCTCTGTACTTGGCAAAGAGAGAGGGAAGGAAAAAGCCCCTATTACACAACGAGAAATGCATTAATGCCCAATCCCATTCATCTCAATTCTGCGCAAATATAATTTAAGACCTTTTACGACCATTGGTGAAATTACAGTGTGCTGCAGGGAAGTTGCAAACATTTTATGGCTCTAATAAAATTGTCATTGTAATACCATTACAGGGTGCTGGGACAATATAGATATTGGTAATGCTCCGACCGCCATGCCAAGCTCCAAAGGAGATGGTAAGTTTGATGGGAAACAAATGCTGAGCAGAGCTACAACCCACGTTTGTTTGATAATGAAAACCTCCCTCTTGGGGTTTGTTATCGAATGAAATTGAATGGGCGATTAGACATTTTTAACTGGTTGGTTTTTTTCATGGAGCTGATAAACCTTATCAAGCACAGCCTATAAAATAAGTTGTTGTTGAAATAATCATGGATTATCTTCAAAAGAATTTCCGAAGTACTTCCAGTTGTGTATCTCGTTTTCAGCAGACAGCCCCCAGTCTCTTGAGGGTCTTCAGTCAGGCTAAAAGCTTTGGGAGGTATCTGATAAGCAATCCAGCCACTTTGAAGCACAATAAAGAGCCCTCCTCGCTATCCACACTTCGGGGGGAGTCACTTGAAAGAGAGCACTGCGAAGCCACGCACATGGAAATCTTGAGGATTGAAAACAGAACTTGTAGGATGTGCCCCAAACAGAGGTGTGGCCTTTTCCCGTGGCTTCATCCTTTGCCTCCCCCGGATTCGTGTCTGAGTTCCACAAACAGGATCCAATGGATCAAACACACAGTTTCTCCAAGGCCGACAGTAAGAGATAAAAAACATGGTCTCCCCCCTCCTTGGACCCAACTGCGTCTGCAGAAGTTCCGCAGCTGTCTCGCTCCAGCTGAGATTGAGGCAACCCAGAGAGGAGACCCACTCGAGGACAGACCCTGCAGACCTGAGACAGAGCCCCGAGGCCTTCCACCTGGAACACGCCCTTCACCTGGAACCCGCCTTCCCTCTTTCACACAGTGTGCCCATGGCAGCCGTCAGTGCCCGGGCCAGACTCAGCCTGACTCTCCCAATGCACAGCGGCTTCTCTCCTCACGGTTTTCTGGTCAGCCCTTCAGTCGTGACTTGTGACTTGCAAATTTGGCCCAAAGGTTATTTTCAGCCCCAGAAGTCATTCCTTCTTGCAAGGGTTACGTGGAGCTGACAGGTGAATAAAGGCATGAGTGAGCATTCATGTAGCGGTCTTTTTATCTTAATGAATGTTTCATTTTGAAATGCCTGTGTTACAGGGCTGATTGTCAGTATAAACACACAAAATTAAATTATAATTAGGTTATTTTAGCTAGAATATATTGAGGTTTAGGTAGTATCTTAGACAGTATCTTTTTTTAAATGTTATTTTTTTGGACTAAATTTTTATAATGTTTTATTTATTTTTAGAGGGGAAGGGAAGGAGAAAGGGAGGGAGAGAAACATCAGAGTGTGGTTGCCTCTCCTGTGCCCACTACTGGGAACTGGCCCGCAACCCAGGCATGGGCCCTGACTGGGAATTGAACCAATGACCCTTTGGTTTGCAGCCTGGCATACAACCCACTGAGCCACACAGCCAGGGCAGAACAGTTATCTCATTTAATTCTCACTGCAATCCGGTGAGGTAGGAGCTATCTCGGCCCTCATTTTACAGTGTAGTCCCTTGGCCTACGAAGTCCTTATGAGCATGAAGCATCTCCAGGACGTCCAATGTCTCACTCCCACACTTGGGTTCCAACCTTTCTGCGTGCTGGACTCTAAAGTGGGGCGGACTGTTAGACTGGCTGCGGTCCCTAAAACCCTGTTTTTTAAAGAGGCCCGACAGGGCCCACTCTCCCTCTCCAAGGAGTCATAAGCCTGTGTCTCCTCAGCTGGACCCTTTACTGTGTGGCTGCCGAAATCTGAGCACCTTGGGTAGGAGACCTGAAAGGGAACGCACTCTCCGTCTTGTGCCTCAGCAGTTTCAAATTTAGGGTTCATTTCAATGTTCCTTTCAATCTGGAAAAGCATAATTTCATTTCAGGGAAAAAGAAAACAATCCCTTTAATAAAAATCTTTATGAACAAGGTTCAGAAGGCTTCTTGCACAACAAATGAGTCTTAGAAAACAGCATCGTGCTGAGTTAAGTGTAAATGGCTCAGAAACACACAGATTAAATTTCCCTGGAAACACTCAAGGGCCCCCAAAATTAATGGGGGAAAATACTTGGACAATGTGTATTTCAGACATTATGCCTTTTTTTTTCCCACTATGCTGATTTTATTATTTTTTTTCTGCAAAACACTTCCTAGGGTGACTTCATCTCTTGTGGTCAGGATGCTGTCAGGCCTTGTTGTCATTAATCCTGGTGCATTCTGGGTGGTCTGACCTGGGGTATCAGCAGTGCTCCCTCTTTCACAGAGTTGGCTTTTTCTCTCGACTATTTGTCTTTCAATATAAGAAATATATAAAAATAAAAACACAATTTAAAGTTGGTGCCAAGCTTTCGGGCCTTGTGAAAGTTCACCATTGTAACACTCGAAGATAAACATGTGAGGTTCTTGTACGTTGAGAGCTGATAAATCTTCCGTGTTTTAACTCAGAAAATACCACTATGGCTGTGGATGTGGTTGAGGTGTCCATAAATCAAGATGTGAAGATTCTTCAGAGAGACTATTTAAAGGCCCCTCGGCCATTCTCGAGCCTCAGACATATCTTAATATAAAACATGACAGAAACATCATTGTAGACCCATTTCTTGACTGCTGCCTTAGATAAATTTTCTTCAACAGGCTTAAGAAAAATACTCCTGTGTTTTCTCCTTTGCAGAAGTTCCCATAAAACTAAGCAAATTCCGTTTTACAGGAATTTAAGTTTATTTAGCTTTTTTCTCTCTCCTGGAAGGAGGCAAATTCTGGGACACTGGGTTGATATCCAAGACTGTTCTTGCTCAGGCCTTGCCCGACTTTGGCCAGTGAAGCTCGTCAGAAATCCCTCTCTCTCTGAAGATTACAGTGCTAAGAATGCTTGTTTTGCAGTTCTTCCTGCCAGGTCTCCAAGCACTGTATTCTGCAGGGTCACCAAAGTGCCTTAAATCCCTTCCGTCTCAGGGTATGATGTGATAGGGAGAAGCAATTTACATTATTTAATAAGTGCAAACATAGTGTGAAATACCATGTCTCCCGGAGCTTCGAGTTCAGCTGGGTCATAGAATTCACACACATGGTTGGGGTTCAGTGAATTGTCTCTCCAAAGGCAACTGTAAAGTTGGACAAAATTACCAAAAACAGCCATTTCTGGATCTCACCCGCAAGCATGCACCCATCAGCAAATCCTTCCTGGTTGGAGCGCTGCCGAACTTCCAGAACAGCAGGAGTTCGTGATGTTCTGGCCCGTGCTGCACCCACTCCGCTACACACAGCGCCCGCTCAGTCTGCCTGGAGCACCCAGCAGAGCCAGGCAGGCCAAGAGGACATGCAGCTTCACTGCCATCACTGAGGGGCCATCATTTGATTTGGCGAGGTGGGCAGAGACTCCGCCAGGCATAGTGGAAGTGATGTTTTGGGCAGCGAGGGCCTCTGTCTCTACTAGCCAGCAGTTGGTATCGCGGTTATGTGAAGCTGTAAGTAAGACACTATGTGGTACAAATAAGGAGTGTGGCTATATTCATGTTTTTCTATTTTACAAAAACTGTCAGTATATCCTGATAAATTAAGATGCATACAGTAATATCTTGAAAATAGTAACTCATGAAATAATACCAGCAGAAAAGCAAGAGAGCAATGAAAATTCTATACTACAAAGTATTTTTAACACTAAAGACAGCGTTACAAGAGGAACAGAGGACCAAAACTACAGGACACAGAAAACAAACAGCAAAATGAAAAGTGTGAGTGTGATAACATCACCAACTATATTAAATGCAAAAGGCCTAAACCCCCGATCAAAAGGAAGAGGCTGGTCATCATAGATCAAAAGACAAAATCCAGTTGTATGCTTTCTATGAAGAATATACTACAGATTCAAGACCAGAAATAAGTTAAAGTCAAAGATGGAAAATATATACCAAGCAAACAGTAGCTGTAAAAAAGCTGGCAAGATCATATTAACATCAGACCAAAAAAAATTGAGTGTAAGATAAGATAGATGATCACAGAGACATTTCATAATGGTAAAAATGCCAATCATCTAGAAATATGAATCCATTATATACACACAGCTAACAACAAAATGAGTAAAAAAACAGCCAGAATTGGAAGAATTGATAACGTAGTGATGGTTGGAGATTCAAGTACCTAACTCTTAAAAATTGAAGGAATTGTCAGACAATAAAATCAGCAAACACAGAAGACTCGGACTATACTTTCAAACAACACAACTTCTGTTTTTAAAAGAATACTCTACCCAGTGTATGGCAAAATATGTCTTCGAAGCAGATGATATGAATGCACAAAATCTCAGAGAATCTGAAAAAACACTAGAATTAACATACAAGTTACATATACACAGAAAGCTATGTGTGGTGGGAAGTCATCCTGAGATATTGTGACTGTGGAGCCAAGTGGGTTTGCCGACGTTGTGGGGAACGAGGAGTGTCAGGGTAAATAACCCCAGGTTTCTGGCAAGAAGAAACGGATGAGTCTCTGAGAGCAATAACTTCAGGAGAGGAACGCTTTAGCCAAAGACTGCAGGTAGGGTCGTATAAAATTAATTGTTATGATCTTGATAAAACAGAACAGCAGCCCTGGCAGGGTAGCTCAGTTGGTTAGAGCATCATCCCAAATACGCCAAGGCTGTGGGTTCAATATTCACCCACAGGGGTGTCCAACCTTTCGGTGTCTCTGGGCCACACTGGAAGAAGAATCGTTGTCTTGGGCTACACATTAAATACACAAACACTAAGGAAAACTGATGAGCAAAAGAAAAGGTTTTAAGTAAACTTACGAGTTGGTGTCGGGCCACCTTCATGGCCATCCTGGGCCCCATGCGGACTGTGGGCCGTGAGTTGAACACTTCTGATAGGGCACAGACAAGAACCAACCGATAAACGCATAGATTAGTGGATCAGAAGACTGATGTGTCTCTTTCTCTCCCTCCTTCGTCATCCTTCTTACCCTCTCTCCCTCTGGCTCATTCTCTTGAAAAAAAAAAAAGAACAGTGGAATGGGATAACGGAGTTCTGTCTATGCAGTATTTAGCTCAGATATGACTGGCTGGTGAATTGGCCGGTTACAAAGGATTTCCATACTCCTACTCTCAGGAAACAAGGAAGGGCTTGCTGAAATTCCTGACGTCTTAAACATGGCGGCTGCCATCTTTATTCTGGGACCTCAAGGACCTGCTCCACCAGATGGCAGCACTGAGGTCCAGAGGCCTTGGGCTGGAGCCTCCTTCCTTAATGAATATAAATGAGGAGCTTTAGGCCCCTTTTCAGACAAGTCAGACTTGTAGTCTCCCGCCTATCTCCCCTCCCCCCACCAAGGGCAACCCCTTCCATAACCAGCCTTCTAGACTATAATAGAAGCTTTTAAGGGTCTAATCTCTTGTCACATTACTCAGCAGTCTCATCGGGGCCCAGGAAACCATTTCCTGGAGGCCTCATTTTTATTTGTGTTCATTAGCTCCACTAATACATTCTCTTGGAAACCACAGTTTAATAAATTTCGTAGCCCATGACCAGAGGACTTAATGAATATTAGTCACTCGAAGCCATTTTTGTTTATTCAGCTTCTCTCTCCTTTCCTCCCTTCCCGTACCCCAGACCTCATTCTGGGGAACGAACGATGATCCACAGCGAGCCGGCTGGCCGCAGCCGACTGAAAACAAGGAGTAAGAGGCTCTTTCTGCGCTCACACCTGTTTTAAGATTTGTTATCCTTAAAACGAAAAGCTGTAGGGATTCACTCGGCTCCTTCCTTGTAGCCCCCAGGGGACGCTGCTATTAAACCGCAGGGAGGAGCCCAGACTTCAGAGCACTTAAAGCTCCTTCTGTCAAATCCATCCCATTCTTCCGGCCCCGTCCCCCCACCCGGCCACTGTCCCCAGGGGCTGGCGCACATTACAAGCCATTCACTTCATCTCAGTGGGCACAAACAGACTTTTTCACCATTTCGCTGTGTCTACATTTGCAGGCACATCCTGTAGCCTGCCTGAAACAGCCTTAATTTCAATTTACTGTCTCCCCAAGGATCTTGCCATTCTCCTGAAAAGTGAAAAACTTGGTGGTCGTTTCTCCTCCCCGACCTCTTGCCCCAGCCTCTCTCTGCCCTCCTCCTCTTTCAAGGAAAAAGCTGTACTGGGGACGGGGAGAGGCCTTTTGCTCAAGATGAATAGAAGGAAGTTCTGATGCTTCTAACAGTTGCATCTGATCTTTTATTTTCCTAAGGTAAGGAGCAAGTTGCACGGGATTATCACAGTTGGAGAGTGTTCAAAGTCCACACAAAGCCAGTTAGTGCCCTCTTGGGTGCCCCTGGGAGATGGCTTCACAAGTGAGGGTCAGGTTGTAGTTTCCAAGTCTTACAGTGTCATTTCTGTTCTGCTGGGACTACCTATACTTAACTGTTTATTATGGAAATTTTCAAGTCTATTCCAAAGTGGAGTTGGTAGTATCACGGACCTCTGTGTATCTTTTCTTAAATGTTCAGTTACAGTTTATATTCAGTATTATTCTGTGTTTGTTTCCTGCGTGGTTAGACAGTCGAGCACCCTCTGGTATTTCCTGTTCCCATTCCATGTATCCATTCTTTAACTTTCACAATAATCAACGTTTGACCAATTTCACGTATTTAATCCTCCTCTGCCTCATACACATCTTCGTTCCTTGGAGATTTAGAAAACAAATTATGGGTTTTACATCTTTTTTTTCTCTATAAACAATTCTACATACATTACTACATGATAAGGGCTTTCTATTTTTAGCACAATGGCCTGTTGCTGTCACACACGACAACATGAATGTTAAGTCCTTGAAATGATCTAATATCCACTACATACTTATTTTTCCTGGATTCCCTGTATATGTCTTTTTGTAGTTCAGAATCCAGGCAAGGTCCCCTAGTGGCATTATTGTTCCATCCTTAAGTCCCTTTCTTTCCACAACAGTTCCTCTTCTTTCTAAACTTGATGCCATAGATTTGTGGTGACACCCCAACTTGTGTACTGTAGCAATGTCCTACACTACAGATTTGATTGATGGCTTTCTTATAGTGTCATTGAACTTGTTTTTCTACTGTTAGGGCCATTTCTGGAAGAAAAAATTTGGGCTGAGTTCTTCACTCTTAAAGTGAGCAAGAAACAGAATTAGGTAGCTGAAGGGATTAGACTCATAGGAAGAATAATGATCTTGCTTCGCCATCTGGAGCTGGAGTTACTGTTAATTCATTCAAAATACATTAAATCTCTCTCACACTGTACCAGGTATGGTGCTGGGCCTGGGGGATGCAGAATGATGAAGGGGAGTGAATGCGCAGGAAACGTGGGTGAAAACGCAGACCGTATCCTCGTGAGATGTAGGGGTTGTAGGTTTTAAAGCATCACCTAAGAAGACACCTGTGTCGGGTTCCCACAGCACCCTTGTCGAGCCGGTCCAGCTATAAAACCCTCTCGAATGTACTGAGTAACACCGAGGATGGAGTGATGGGAACTGTAGAGAGGAACTGTACCTGGAACCAGCAATGGAGACGTTCGTCTCCTGGGCCTTTGGATGCCAGTCCTTGAGTCTCAAACTCCATCGCAGGTAGATCGTGCTAAAAAGGCTTGGGCAACTTCCGAACCAGGTTATTACTAGGGTATCAGCTTGTACTGGCCTAAGGAACCAAAGAAGTTCCCTTAGAGTCCCTTGATTTTGATGCGCATCCCCACCAGCGAGTTGAAATAAGAATTACACAGCAGTGTAGTGTAATAACTTCAGAATCTCCACCAGCGAGTTGCGAGTTGAAATAAGAATTACACAGCAGTGTAGTGTAATAACTTCAGAATCTCCACCAGCGAGTTGAAATAAGAATTACACAGCAGTGTAGTGTAATAACTTCAGAATCTCCACCAGCGAGTTGAAATGAGAATTATACTGCAGTGTAGCGTAATAATTTCAGAATCTCTTTGGCTTTATGTTTATGCTATTGTATCTTTTAAAAATGCTGCTTGCAACTCAGTAAATGAGTTCAGTGACCTGCTCATGAGTCAGGACCCTCTGATTGAACTGCTGAGGTTGGGGATGACGTGGCTTTCGGATAAGATGGAGTCGTGGACCATCTGCTTTAGCTCTGTGGCTGAGGCGTGATTTCTCAAAAGACTGGATTTGTCTCTTTGGATTGACATTTGAGGAAGGAACTGAGGTGGAAGTAAAGATCATCAAGATCCTCTTCCTATTTATTTTTTTCCGGGAGGAAGATTTGATGAGCGAGATGGAAGGAGACACTCAGACAAAACAAGATCCTCAGGGGTGTCATGTGCCTTCTTTACAAAGATGAGCAGTAAAATTTTTGTTAAGTGGCCCTGACGTGCTGGCTGCTCTTCCATTTAGTCTCATGTAATTGTCACAACAATATGATGGAGCTGCCTCTACCCCCCAGAAGGCCCAGATGAGACAACTCGGGCTCCAGCAGGTTAGGTGGGGCCGACAGTTGGTAACGGGCACAGATTACAGACCGAGTGACAGAGGCCACGTCTCCTGGTGGTCGGGAGCCACAGAGGTTGGAGCCAGTCTTCACTTTGAATTTCTATCGTGTTGCTTACAGACTCTCAGTTGGTAAGGGAGGAACGAATAAGACTAAACATGCGAACAAGATTATCTAGTAGTCAGAGATTATATATACGTATATAAGGTACCTATACATATGTAAGGTATATATGTGTCTATATATACATATATATATCTTTCTATAAAGAAAATCATAGACTCAAAGAAGTATTTTAAATAAGACCTAAAAAATGAGGAATGTTGTTATTAATGACATCCTTCAGATGAAAAGTGTAAAGAAGGTTATGATGAAACATCTTTATTTGGAGTTCATTTCTCTCTTTATTCTCTTACCATGCCTCCTTCTATTTTTGGTCCTCCTCCTGGTTTTTTTTTGTCTTTCCTTCTCCTTGTCTGCCTCCTCCTGGCGGGACATTTGTAGAGTCGCATGTAGGAAGCCATGAACAAGACAACTGCAATCTCTCCTTTTGGAAGTGATGATTGGAGGAGCTTTATTGGCGCTCTCTCTTCCTCTCTAGTAAGTAACTCTGAGTCTCTGGACAGTCTTCCCCTTGATGTCCAGGAAGATTTTTGACAGAGGGGGAGATATTCAGAGTGACCAATTCTGAACCCATTATCTGAGTCCTCACACAGATGAATCTATGTCAAAATTATTGGCTAATTGAAAATTAAAAGTCATGTTTATTTTTGAAGTAAATAAACCTCCCTGAGGGGAACCAGATGCCCAGATGTCTTCGTCCTTTCATTGTTGACCATTTGTCTTCCTCTGAAGATGCATATCTTCTATAATAGCACACAGAGTCCTTCCTCTTGGGCTGCTTACTCTACATTTAGCCTTATAATAAGTCATCAACTTGCTGAAATGCTGGGAATCTCAATAATGCATCATAGGTCTCATTAGCAATGCAAAGATCTATCCCTGGGTAGAAGTATTACCTGCCATTAAGATGAACAAGTATCTGTCACTCAGGAATACACTGTAGGAGTCAGCTACCTCCTGTCCCATTACAAAAGGGTTTCTTCAGTGTGGGGTGCAGGTGACGTGTGAATTTATTTTCTTTTGTGGTTTCTCAACATGAGTTAGATGCACACAGGCTTAGAAATGGGTTATACTGAAAGGGTTGTCCTATAAGCCTTTTATAAGTTTGCAACTAAAAAAAGCATCATCCAATAAAGACTGCTACAAGTCCAGACCGGGTTCCCTCAAATCACCCGTGAAAGCCTACTGAAAGCAAAGATGAAGTTTTGTGATTGAAATCCACCCATCTACCCAAACAGCCCACCGCCCCAGCTTCGAGTCCCTGAGGACTCCAAGATTGGAGTTACTATTGAGATAGTGAAGAGGAGGTCGGGGATGGGTGGAGCAAGAGCGGAGAGAATAAAATGGGAGTACCATGGCTCCCACGGTGTTCACTGGGGTCATGGGTCCATCAGAGGTGGTCTGTAGTCTAGGGACCTTGGACTTCCCACTCTACAGCTCTCTAGCGCTGTTGCCTCCAAGAAGGTCTCAGATGTTTGTCACTGGAAAACTTGATCCTTGAAAAAATTAAGAATTTATGGCGACATTTAGAGCCTCCAAGAAATGGATCTTTTTCTGGGGGGTGAGGGATGCACAGCACAAGTTGCTTGACATCACATACAGATTGGTTTTCAAGTTCATTGCCTCAGTGTTGTAGTTGGAGAGCAGTCGGACCGTGTGGTTTGCTGGCATTTGTTTGACTGTCACCAAATAATAGGTCTTCATGAGAATTCTAGAGAATCAGAAATACGGCTTTCCAGAGCTGAATGGTGAACACCAGCCTGGAACATAGTTCCCTCGTGCTGCACCGACTCGGGGGAGGACAGTCGTCACTCCAGTCATGTCTGGGGGAAGGGGCAAGTGGGTGTGGTCTGCACATCAGTTTGCAGACAAACACACTCAGAGATGCAGCTGTGAGTAGCGCTTTCTTCCAGGCTGTGACCCCGCTTTTCCAAAGCTGGGACCACCCATAGGGCTGTTGTTGGAGTAGACTGAAGGGTGGGCAAGCGACTGTGGATGTATGTCTAAATCTCTTTAACACTGTCCTAGAACAGGCTACGTACACCCCCTATTACCCATCAAGATACATAACTAGAAATAAGTGTGTAACGTGTTATATGCTGTTACAAGGTGTGTCAGACATAATGTCTCTGCTTTGAGGAATTTATAGTCTAGCTGTGCAGATGCATGGACTAATAATTACCATGCAATAGGATGTATGCTATAATAGAAATTTGTCCCAGAGGAGGGAGAAGTTCATTTGATTTGGAGGAAGTTCGAGAAGATGTCATAGAGGGTGTGCCATCCGACTTGTACCTTGAGAAAGATGCAACATTGCTGCAGATGATGAAGGAAGTGGGGGACATACTGGCGAGAGAGAAGCATGTGAGTGAATACCGGAGGTAGGAAGGTATCCAGCCTGCCTGGGAAAGAACAAGGATCCCTGGCGTGGCAGAAACTGAATGACAATGAGGCTGGAAATACTTGCAGACTGATTGGTCGGAATCTTTTCAAGCATTAACTATGCATGACCCTATGGTTTTTTCATCTACGTCTGAATGTTTAGAAACAAACCGTGTGCTTGCCTGTTACTTTCCTCCTGTTACATGACCTGTGACCAGCCACCTTGGGCTCCAAGTAGAAATTTATGAATCGGCACAAGACACGCTCATTCGCCGGCTTCCCAGAGTCCACCTGCTACTTCCCTTTTCCACTCAGTGCTAGCGCGCCACCCAATAATTCATACGTATGCGCGCCTCACCCTCACACAGCAGTGTTTCCGAAGGGTCTAATCCTCTGTTTCACACTTGCGGGAGAGTCTGAGCTAAGCAGTTGCTCCACAGCCGAGTTCTAACCGTAAGAGTCACCTCAGTCTTGCTGAGACTAGTTTAGGGGCTCCTTAAAGTGGTGGTGTGGTCCCAGGAGTCTAGGGCAGGGGTACAGTCTCATCAGAATGTAACTGCAGGGCACCTTTTTATGGGGCAGTCAACCATCTCCCAAGCTGTTGCCCACTCCACCGATCTAACCCAGATGAAGGGGCTCCGGCTGATGGGCCTGGGCCACTGCTGTGTGCTCGCCGATGCCCGGGTGACCTCTCCACTCACCGGCAAAGGTTCTGGGAGGCCCGGTGTTCTTGGCTGGCAGATAAGGGAACTGAGGAGGCAAAGGTCATCTCTGTCTCCAGGCCTTTGCCCATTTCCGGGCGTGTGTTTAGTTAACACACGCTGGGCTTGCTGCCCAGCAGCAGAGGGGAGAGTGCAGGAAGGAAAAGCGAGGAGCCCGAGGAATGAAGGTGTGTCATTGCAAGGAAAAAGCCCGCTCAGTGTGAGAAGTCTCCGACTTGCACCTCCGCACAGCGTATACATTCTGCTGGAAGGATGAGATCTGAGGAGACTCAGATTCGACCTCATACCCACTTTTATGTAGGGAAGCTATTGCCTCCTGGGAGAAGAAGCATTTAGAATGGAAACGGAGGTGTAAATAAAGGTCACATGCAACTTGAGTCACAACCGCCTCCACCTCAGTCCCCGTCTTCTAAGTGTATCCCCTAAACATTGGAAACACGCCCATCACCACCACCAGCAGCCACAGAAGGCCTTTCTGGCCTGGGAATTCGCTGCCTGCATGCCTGACTTCTGTCAGTTACCCCAGATGCTAAACTAATTGGTTTGATGCTCAGATGAAAGAGTCCAAGGCTTGAAGGCAGGAAAAGCTCCCTTCTGTGACCAAAGCCATTAAACCTCAATTAGGACATAGACAGGGAAGGTGTGGATGAGTCTGGGGCAATTAGCAGGCTTCATCTGACAACTCAGTTCCTGCAGCCTGGCCCGGAGCAGGTGACCGGGAAACCCGATCCCCAGACAGCTGCAGATGGCTCGGGCCGACTGCACCCGCCAGCCGGACCTCCCTGCCGCTGGCGGCCCTCTGCCGTGTGTGGCCCCTCACCACTGATCACTGCCTGGCAAGCTGGCCCCACCTGTTTCCGAAGTGGCCAAGCACACAGAGAGCCACCCAGGGGCAAGGAGCCACAGACTGCTGCCCAGGAGACAACTCTCGGGTGGGGGTAGGGATGCTCCTTATTAGGCTTTGAGACCATCTCTAGGAAGTCCCTTCTATTCCTGCTTCAGCAGAGTTAGAGACTAACTAGAGGCTCCATGGTCCAGTCTGAGGTTCTTCAGGAGACAGGGCACCTCGCTGTTCCATTCCAGTTTCTAAAGGCTTCCTGAGGCTGCAGTGATTCCTGCCTCCCACACTGAAAGGCATGGACACAGGGATGGGGGCGTTTGTGGGGCTGTGGGCTGACTTGCGTACCCTACCCTGCCCTACATGTTGAAATCTTTCTGTCTGACTTACTTCACTTAGCGTAATGCCCCGAAGGTCCATCTGTTCCATCCATGTTGATGCATGGCAAGACTTTGTTTTATATGGCTCACTAGTATTCCATTGTATGTGTGTATGTATATACCTTTGTGTATATATATAGTACATCAATATATATAATATTTTCTTTACTCATTCACTTGTTGATAGGTGCTGGGTTGCCTTCACATTTTGGCTATTGTGAATAATGCTGCAGTGAACATGGGGGAACATGTATCTTTTTGAGTTAGTGTTCCTGTTTGGTTTCATACCCGGAAGTGGTCTTGCTGGGTCATATGATCATTCTATTCTTAACGGTTTGAGGAACCTTTATTATGTTTCGCATAATGGCTATAGCATTTTACATTCCCACCAACAGTGCACAAGGGTTGTTATAACAAGCACCCTCACCAATGCTTGTTATGTCTTGTCTGTGCAATAATAGCCATTCTGGCAGGTGTGAGGTGATACATCATTGTGGTTTTCATTTACAGTTTCCTGATGATTCGTGACATTGAGCATCTTCTCATGTACCTGTTGGCCACCTGTATGCCTTCTTTGGAAAAATGTCCCTTCATATCTCCTGCTCATATTTTAAATCGGATTGTTGTTTTGTTTTAGTGTTTTTTGCTATTGAGTTGTATGAGTTTTTTATATATATTTACATTTTGAATATTAACTCCTTACCAAATGTATAGTTTGCAGCTTTCGCCTATTCAGGACATTGCTTTTTCATTTTGTTGATGGTTTCCTTGCTGTGCAGAAATAGTTTTATGTAGTCTCACTTGTTTATCTTTGTTTTTGGTCTCAGACTAAAATGAACCGTCTCCAAGACCTATGTCAAGGAATGTATTGTCTGTGTTTTCTTCTGGACTTACATTCAAGTCTTTATGCTCTTTTGACTTACCTTTTGTGTCTGGGATAAGATAGTGGGCCAGTTCATTCTTTTGCATGTGGTTGTCCAGTTTTCCCAACACCATTTACTAAAGAGACTGTCCTTTCCCTGTGGTATATTCTTGGCTTCTTTGTCATATATTAATTAACCATATATGTGAGGATTTATTTTGTTCTATTGATCTATGTGTCCATTATTATGATAATACCACATTGTTTTGATGCCTATAGCTTTGCAATATAGTTTGTAATCATGGAGCATGATGCCTCCGGTTTTGTTCTTCTCAAGATGCTTTGGCTTTTTGGGATCTTCTGTGGTTCCATACAGATTTTAGGATTGTTTGCTATATTTCTGTGAAAAATGCCATTGAAATTTTGAGAGGGATTGCATTGTATCTGTAGATTGCTTTGGGTAGTAACCACATTTCAACAATATTAATTCTTCTGTTCCAATCCATGAGCATAGAATAACTTTCCATTTCTTTCTTTCTTTCTTAATCTTTCTTATTCAATTTCTTTCATTAAAATGTTATAATTTTCAGTGTATAGGTCTTTTACATCCTTGGTTAAATTTATTCCTAGGTATTTTATTCTTATTCATGCAGATATATATATTATTATTTTCTTAATTCTCTTTTTGATAAGTGTTTGGTATACAGAAACACTACAGATTTTGTATATTGATTTTGTATTCTGCAACTTTTTTGAATTTTTAAATTAGCTCTAACAATTTTTGGTGGAGTCTTCAGGGTTTTCTATATAAAATATTGTTATCTGCAAATAGTGATATTTGTACGTCTTTCTTTTCAATTTGGATGTATTTTATTTCTTTTTCTTTTCTAATTGCTCTGGCTAGGACTTCCAGGACTATGTAGAATAAAAATGGCAAGAGTGGGCATCTTGGTATCCTTCCCGATCTTTCCGTTTTTCACCACTGAGTGTGATGTTAGGTGTGGGCTCGTCCTATATGGCCTTTATTATGTTACGGTGTGTTCTCTCTGTACCCACTTAGTTGGGACCTTTTTAAAAAATGGTAAATGGATGTTGAATTTTGTGAAATGGTTTTTCTACATGTATTGACATGATCATACGATTTTTATTATTCATTTTGTTAATGTGGTAACACATTGAGTGATCTGTGGATGTTGGAACCATCCTTGTATACCTGGAATAAATCCTACTCGATCAAGGTGTATGACCCTTTCAAGGTGTTGTTGAAATCAGTTTGTTAATATTTTGTTAAGGATTTTTGAACCTATGTTCGTCAGGGGTGTTGGCTTGTGCTTTTCCTGTGTGGAGGCCTCGTTGTCCAACTTGGGTATCAGGGTGATGCCAGCCTCATCAAATGAGTTGAGAAGCTTTCCCTCTTCTTCTACCTCTTGGAAGAATTTGAGAATGGTCAGTATTAATTTTTTGAATGTTTTGCAGAATTCACCAATGAAAATGCCTGGTCCTGGACTTTTGTTTGTTGGGGGTGTTTTGGTGACTGCTTCAATCTCGTTACTAGTAATCAGTCTGTTCAGATTTTCTATGTCTTCATGACTCATTCTTGAAAGTTTGCATGTTTCTAGAAATGTATTCATTCTTGCTAGGCTGTCAGATCTGTTGGTGTTGTTCACAGTAGTCTTTTATGACCTTTTGTATTTCTGTAGAATCATTTATGTCTCCCCTTTCATTTCTGATTTTATTAATTTGAGTTCTCTTTCTCCTTGTATATTCCTATTAATGGAGAGGTTTCATTTTCCTGGCCCATCCTCTATACCTGTGCTCTGCATCTTGCCCTGGGGACAGAAATCCTTCTATATTTTCCTTTTTTCCATGTTCAACTACTCCTAGTCAATGATTGTTGCCCTTAGCCTATAAATAAATTCAAATTTTTCTAAACATAAAACAAAATTCCTCTTTGATCCTTCATGTACCGCTAGTCACTGTCCTATTTTATTTTCCTTTTGGGGGCAACAATTTTTTACAAAGACATTGGACGTTCACCACCTCCATTTCCTCACCAACAATGACCTCGTCTCATAGACATCTATTTGCACCCCTTCCTTGAAATCAAAATTTCGAGTTACCAAAGGATCTTTGAGTTTCCAAAATTCATGGTGTCCTTTATTTTTTAACTTACTTGACCTTCTTGTACATTTGACTCTAATGGCCAATCCCTCATTTTTAAAGAATATTTATTGGTTTATTATCTATATTGTTCTAGAAATAATTGAAAGCATCTTGTTAAAGTACAAAGAATTAGGGAAGATGAAATAAAATTGTAAACTATTTTAGAAGTTTATCTAAGCATTTAATATTTATACTTATTTAGCAAACTGTAAAAATAATTAATATTATTATTTGTCAGATAACATGAGATCCTTAGAACATTCCATCCACTCAGTCCCTTCAAACGTATATGCATGCTTTGGTCCTTCATTTCAGTGCGATTTTTTGAAGGACATATAAATAGATAATAGGGCTGTTTTTCAAAAACCGGTCATTTATGTCCAACCATGTAACTTTCTATTTCTTTATCCATTGTTTCTTCTGTACCCCATGCTTTCCCTCTGGAAGCACTTCCTCCCTCTTTCTACAGCACTTACTTTACAAGCGGCTCAAGTAGAGTTCTGTTGGTGGCGAGTTCTTATTTTGCTTATCTGAAAATTTTGTTTTGTCCTCATCCTGAAAGAAAATAAAGTACCCTGGATTGATTGTTTTGTTTTCTCAACACATTGAGTATATTTTTTTATTGTCTATTTTAGATGAAAAATCAGATTTTTACTGGCCTTTACTCTTGCACTTTGCTTATGGGAGTTCTTTTCTGTCTACTTTTAAGATTTTCCCCCTTGTCTTTGGTATATTGGAGATCATTACTGTGTCTTGAAGTACACCCACCCTGCTTAAAATTTATAGGTTGCCTGAAATAAAAGATTGGCTTCTTTGATCAATTCCGTAAAATTTTATCCATAATGTCTTTAAATATTGCCTCTCTCAGTCTCTTGTCTCCTTCCGTAGTGTCGATTAGTAACATTTTGGACATTTTACTTTATTTTTAATACCCTCTTTTATTTCATATGTTTTATGTATTAAACATATGTTTGGTTGTTGTCATTTACTTGATAATTGTAGAAGCTATAGTCTTTATTGACATACTAAGACCTTTGCTATTTCTGTTGATTATTATTTTTGTGCAACATTTACTTTATGTTTTAGTATTTTTATTTTTATTTTTTTGAACTATGATTTTATATTCAAACCATGTAAGGTCTAATTTGTGATTCTAAATTTTTAAGGAAAACTTTTTTTCATAGGGTGAAAAATTTTCCCCCCACTCCAGAGAAGCAAGTCGAAGTAGGCAAGATTCTTTGTTCCTCTCTGCTTATCTATTTTTCACTTTTCTATTAGAATCCTCACATGTCTACTGCACATCCTATTAGCCTCTTTACCTCATTATCTCCTCCTCTGTGTATCCTGCTTGGTTATCACAATGAAAGCTCAAGTTCTCTGGGGTTCAATTGTTACTTCTCTGAGAATTTGTACCAGTGGTACCAGCTTGCCTTTTTGAATCCGTACTTATGATTTTTGCTTCTGAGGATTCCTTACTTACTCACTTACCAGCTCAATAACTCATCTGAAAATATGCTTCAATTTTATCCACCATTTGTTTTGAGAAAAAGGATTGTTCAGGATAATTTGTCAGTCAAATTGCTAGACATGCAAGACTCAACTGATTCCCTGATATATTTTTTCTCTTTTGGCTTGAGATCCCACGGTCTTTTTCTCCCACTCTAGCCATCTTTCTAAGCCTTCTTCGTTTGGTCCTCTGTTTTCTGCTCCCCCCTTCGGTCAGTGTCCCACAGTGTTCGAATCCTCACCTTCTCCTAATCGGGTTGGAATATACAGCCTGCTCATGCCTTTAGCTTCCAACTTTACCCTGGTGCCTCCCCAGCAGAGCAGTGCCTGGAGCTCCAGACCTGTGCATGGAAAGGCCTGCTTTATTCGGCTCTACCCATGACTTCACAAGTGCAATGTGTCCGAAGTTGACATAATCACCCTCCCCCACTTTCTCCTTTAATTTTGTGTTTGGGAAAATGACAGCAACATTGATCCTGTTAACCAACATACAAATGTGGGAAACAGTGCAGACTCCCTCCCTCCCACAGCCTCCCCACACAATCGATCACTGAGTTTGTTGATACTACACCTAAAAAGCTCTCAAGTGTACCCCTCCTCTCCATCACAACTCCCACTACCTTATTAATTAAAAGCGTCATCATTTCTCTGCTGGATTGATGTAAAAGCCTCCTAAATGTCTGCCATCCATCCACAGTCCTCACCCGAGTCAAAGTAATCTCTCTGAGACGCTTTGTGCTCATCCCATAACCTGCCCCTACCTGAAATTCATCAGTGACTCTCTATGAGGCTCAAGATAAAATTCACATTCCAAGTTCATCTCTTCTATTCCCACTTAACCCAGACGGGAGATATATTGAAATATTTGCAATTCCCCAAGCATGGTGGGCTTTCTACAGTGCTGTGACTTGGCACACAATGTTTCTTTTGCTTGCTTAGGATTTTCTTCCTCTTCGTCTTTGTCTGGCTTATATATCCTTATTTAATAGACACACCATATGCTAATACTTCCCCAGCAATCCTCCAGGTCTTCCACCTACCCTACTCTGTTGAGCATTCTGCCTCTGTACCCTTGATTCATTCAGTCAAGAAATATGTATTGAGACTGTGTTGTCTCTATCTGGCGTATTGCCGTATCCTGGGCATTATTAGGAAGGTAATTAAAAAGAAGAAATAATCCTTATTATATTTACAGTTTAGTAAATGTGAAAATATGAGAGAGTGCAAAGAAGGGCCACCTGAACCAGCCTTAAATGAACAGAGAGGGTGTTCTGAGCAGATTTGTACAAAAACTCACATAGTTGCTTGCTATTCTAGTCCCCGGACCCTGATTTTATCTGTACTGAGCAATCAGTTGTTCGTTTATGAAATAAATAAACATATGGTTGCTTGTGAAAATTTTAAATCAATTCCTGTAGTTTAAATCAGCCTCTGCCTGTCACTGACATATGAGGTGTCATAAAGCTCTGAGTAACGGTATTATGGGTCCTAGATGGGTTTTGCCAACCCTGGGAAAATACTAGTATCTGACCCAACCGAACTAGCAAAGGCCAACTCTAAGAAAAGAGGTAAACATGTTTTGAACTATGCATTTTAGATTTTTTAAAATACATTAATTCTTGTTTCATTCCAAAAAAGACACTGTAGAAGTTTATGAAAATATACATAGTTCGATGGGATAAAGCATATTATCAAGGGAATGAGAGTAAAGGGGAAATAAAAGGAATATCATAAATCTGCAGTAAGATTAGTACATGAAAGTACTTGAAAAAAAGCAACAAATTTGACTCTAAACTTCTTAACAGCCAAAACAAAGAAGGATCATGATTAGTCACAGTTCTCCGTAAGAAAAATAAAACAAACCACTTGTTCAGAAGGAGCACAGTTTCGTTGAAAACTGATCCCCAAGGAATTTCTCCCCTGAATGCAGACACAGCCATGTGATGGGGTGGACGAGGTCCTGGTACAGTCCCTGGAGAGGGCCAGTCCCAGATGTGATGAGTCCCGTCTCATCTTGTCCTTTCTTGCGGGTAGTTTGGCATAATGCCAAAGAGCAAGTCAGTGAAAGCCATTCTACAAGGAGTAAATTTCAGTGAAGCTCATGGAAAATTCCAAGGCTTTGGAATCAACCCCCTGAGGTTCGAGTCCTGGTTCATTTAAACACTAACGTGGACACGATACTGTGACTTGCTCTTGGTTAGTTTGATCATTTGTGAAAACTGATGATAATACTCACTGTTTGGTCCTATAGGTCGGTTGAAATTCGGAATGTTTAATAACAATAATCGGCATCCATTCAACTCTTCCTCTGTGCCAGGCACTGTTCTGAACACTTTGCTTTGGTTATCTGACTTAATTCTCCAAGCAAGTCTGTTCCGTGGATACTGTTATTTCCACTTACAAACTCACGCTTTAAAAACTAAGATCAGAGAGGTCAGATAATTTGTCCAAAACCACAGAACTAGAAAGAAGGGAGCAGAGATGTTCGACCAGGCAGATAGATGGTGGAGTTACTGCTCTTGAAGCATCTGTTCTATAATATACAGCTTTTAGGCGTCTCTTGATGGAAATCATTTCTCACAACTAGAGTTTTGACAACATTATCCTGTGACAATCTAAAAAACGGAGTTCCTCCATGGCAGTCAAGGTGTGCTCTCTTTGCTTTGGCAAAGGTAGTTTGGTCAAGTTCCTCTAAAGAAAACCAAGGAATGTGACCAGACAGACAGAATAAACGGCAGGTTCCCGCAAAGAGCTCTGAGACCAGAAAAGTTAATCCTCCTGTTCTGCTTACTATCTGTGGCCAAGACGGCCCCTTGCTGTCCAGTCACCTCGTTTATTCAGTTGACAGACAGCTGCTGGCTAATTGGCCTGCCCTGTCGCCCCTCCGGCTGGTCCCTGCGGCCAGGCGGACCTGGCAGGAAGCCTTCAGCAGAGCTCACCTGGCGTGACTTCAGCTGGATCTCTCTAAAAATAGAAGGCTCAGGTTCTGCAGAGCCGGGGTGAACATCCAACCAGCAGATACCTGAAGATAGGTCTGCCATCTCCAGGGTGGCTTGTGTTTCCTAGTGTTGGAATGACAAGGGGCAAACTGGAGGGCGCTCCAGTCTGACCGGGATGGCACAGGCGTGCTCCGGGCAGGGCCAGGTCCTGGCTATAAATCAGAGCAAAGCAGCCCGAGACAACTGTCCCAGACACTGCCATCTCCGTGGTGTGGCCTGGGTAAGCCATCTCGAGAAGGCTGCCTTCTCAGGTGTAAGAACTCCATGCCCCAGCACAGAAGGCATGCCTTTGTCCAGACTTGTGGATCCAGACTTGTTTTATTTTTTTCCTGAAATTCTTCAAGTTCCACGACCTGGTCAAGGGTTACGGAGGATTCCATGTCCCCCATGGCCGTAGAGAAAAGTGGCAGCATGTCAGAGAGGGGCAGGGTGGCCTGTGTTTAAAATCAGCTCATCTGGATCCACATCCTGGCTCCATTCTTTCTGTAAGGATGCATGTAACCTGGGGCGAGGTATTTAATCTTCACTGGTTTCATCGTCACCCAGAGACTGAGCCTGGGTATCTGTAAAACAGGGGCAACAAGAGCGCCAGCTGCGTGGAGTGGTATTGAGACTAAAGGGAGGTAACCCAAAGAAAGCACATAGCACGGGTTCTAGAGAAAATACTCAATAAAAGTTGTTTTCATCCTGATGATTAGTATCACATGTCATCTGGGGAGGGCCCAGCGTGTCCCCACTGGAGGGAGAAAAATGGAACTTTTGAAATGAACTTCAGAAATCTAAACCGATGCGGAGGGTAACGAAAGGAAACCCAGCTGTATTCAGGAGAGACATACTCTATAAAACACTCCATTGCATGGAGAGGTGTTTTCGTTTTGGTAATCGGGGATTTCCTGCTTCTGGTACATGCCCTTAAAGGGAATTCACATGCTTGTTAGCACAGGTGCCCATTCATACAAAGGCTGAAGTCTTCCTCACTTTGGACAGGTTGGTGAGACCAGGCGGAGAAAACCCTCATCACCTTAGTCATCAACCTGAATGGACAGGAAAAAGATTATTTGAGAACAATCTACGGTATATAAGAAACGCACAGTAAGAAATATAACTGGCTTTGGAGGAAATACATCCACTGTGTTCTTGGAATGTACCCCCTGAGGGTAAAAGGGAGAATACTGTATACTATATTATAACTAGATGTGGACAAAAAAGATAGCCAGATGTCACATTCACTTAGAAATTAATAAAACACTCTTATAATTAAATCTAGGGTTTAAGAAGAAATCAGGTTAGAATTATAGACCATTTAGAAATTTGTGAAAATGAAATTATCACATTAAGATATAACAGTACTGAAATGTAAATCAGTACTCGGATGACTATGTATTAAGTGTACTTCTTAGAAATGAAGAAAGAGTCAAAATAAAATTAGGCAGTTAATTAAAATATAAAAACTAATAAGCCTGTAAAAAGTAAATGAAGGGAGTTAATAAGATAAAGCAGAAATTAATGGAATATAAAACTATAAAATTAATAAAAATAATAGAACCTTGAAGTAAGTAAAAAGTTTTTTTCTTTAAAAAGGTGAATAAAATAGATAAGTATTTAAATATTTAAAGTTAAAATACAACTTATATTATAAATCAACAAAGGGAAAATAAGCAGACAAAAATTTTTTTAAATTAGAGAATATACTTATTTTACATAATCAAATTTGGAATACAGATGAAATTGATAACTTTCTAGAAAAATATAAAGTAATAAAACAGACTCCAGAAGATGTATAAAACCTAAAAAAAATCGAATAACCATAAAATAAGTTGAAGTGATTCTTAAAGACCTGCCTATCTTTATAGAAAAGTTTGAAGTGATTTTCCTGGTGGGTTCCATCAATCTTTGAGAAACCTATCATTTCTCTGTTACTTATACTCTTTCACAGCATAGAAAATATGAACATTTTCCAACTCATTTTTCAAGACTAGCATAATTCCAATGTTATAACTGAACAGGAAAATATCAAAAAGCTGTGGATAAATCTCACTCATGGCCACAGATGTAAAAATCATAAATAAATACATGCAAGTAAAATCCAGCAGCTTATAAAAAGAATGTTGTTCTTTTTTTTTTTTTTTTGTAAGAGTAGCTCAACAGAGGAAATCTATTCATGTGACGTTTCACGTGAAAGAGATAAAACTACAGGACGGTCATAATGGACACCCCAATGCCTACTAAGTATAGAAAGAAATCAGCTTCAGGGTGATAAACGATATTTACCAGGAAACTACCGCAAGCATCAAACTACACAGGGAAACTTCAGGAGCTTTCTCATGGACAATTAGAACAGGGTCAGGCACAGGGGAGGCCACCAAAATGACATTGTGAAGAGACGACTTGTTGATCCGGGAAAGAAAAAGCACTGAGTCAGCCAGTATTTCTACTGAGCATCCTTATTCCATGCATAATTCCCAAGCGAGACTTGTGCATACTTTTTAACCCAAGTAATCACCTGTTTTTTGTGACATTGTTAAAAATGCTGCCTTCTAAGGAGGGAAAGCTATTTTTAGGCAATGCTTTTGTTTTGCATAATTGTAATTTGCTAGACACATTCCTTCGGAGCATAGATCATAGGGCGGACGTGATCTGAGTGAATACATTTAAGACTTGGCTTCATGTGCCCGTCTTACTGCAGGAAAACACTTCAAGGGCAACCTCAGATGTCTCTGTGGGCTCTTAGGCTCCATGGATGCCACGCCATGGACAGTGACCACAGAGCCCCGAGTCTAATAAACTCATCGTACTGGGAGTCAACACACGGTGGTAGAAAATTCAAAATGAGTCCAAGTCTCTCAGAGGAAGTTTTGAGAACCAGCACAAGCTTAAAGACATTGAAGAACATTTTGACCTATAAATGAAGCGGTATTAAATGACTTCCATGTAACTGAGTCACAGCATTATCTGAGGCTCTAGCTGCTCTATAAACTCTCACTTCTGAAGCCTAGGGCACCCTGAACTTGGAGGGAGTGGTCACTGCAGAACTCCCTGTCACTGCTGCTCTGACCAGCGGAGTGCGGTGGCCCCCAGTTGGGGGCTGTGTTTATTCCCAAACCTGTTTAGGTCAGGTGTGATTGTTTTTGAAAGTAGGTAATTTAATTCAGTAGTATGTAAACCAATTACAGAACTACTGCTTCTGTGAAAACTAGGTTGGAACTCCGGAAAGAATGAAGGGAGGGGGCTCCCCTGTTCCTTGCACTTTCTGGGTCTTAGTGTTGGGTCAGTTTTGGACCTCACAAATAACTTCTCCCCAATCTGTCATGATGTCTGATTATCTGTGTTATTCTTTATTGAGCAAGAATCAATTTATGCCTTATAATTTGGGCTATTTACAGGTGTTTCCTACCCGTAGGTCACAGAGAGAGTCGTGTGCAGGACTGGCTACATAGATTGCCATCCCAGTGGAAAGTGAAAATATGGGACCCTCTGTTTAAAAATCGTTAAGAATTTCAAGCTGGCAAGAGCAGAGTGTTCCGCCCAGACTGGGTGGGCCCTTCTGGGTGTCGCCCCTGCAGGTCTTGTGCCTGCAAAGCCAGCTGTGTTCCTGTATCTTCTATGAATGGCACTGTCTTACTTTTCACATTGAAGGTTTTGATCTTCTCAGGGGTCACATGTGCAGCGTGTGAAATTGGGGGTTAATATTGTTCCCTCATATTATGAACCACTTTCCCCAGGCCACCCCCCATGCCCTGCCTCGCCTTATTGCTGCACAGCGCCCACCTCGGCACACACTGTGTTGCACGGGGGCCTCTCTCTGCGCTTTCTATTGAGTTGTGTGGCTCTGTGGTTGGTTGGTTTGCCTTGGTTTGGTTTTGGTTTTCATGACTTTGGCCAATTTTCACTTTTGTCTAACTTGCTTTTGCTGTCCACAGACCTTCGTTCTTTGTGTACTATTTTAGAATAAGTTTATTAAGTACCTTTTCAAAACTCAACCAAGGAGTATAATGAGGACTGTGTTAAATTCGTAGGTTAATTAGGGGGAAAATTGCTACCCTTATACTTGTTTGTTCACCCAAGAAATTAAACTGACAGATTTTCTTTTAGAATGTTTGCTGGGGTGTCGAAATATTCTGTAGAGGTCTCGTCTGTCAGATTAAGTTAAATCTTGGGAATGTCCCTAGCTTTTGTAAATAATATCTTTTTTCATAAAATATAACTATTTTACATCTTTAATTGATTAGTGGTAATTTGAATAAATTATATTGATTAAAAAAACAATCCTGTACCCCAAATTCTTGGATTACTTCTAAGAGTTTGGCTATGCTTTTTTTCCCTATGCAAATGATCCCATCATCTGCAAATAAAGCCAGCCATATACTTACAGCACGAAGTATAAAAAAAAAAAAGAGAGCGAGAGAAAGAATTCATGAACACAGACAACAGCGTGGTGATTGCTGGGGAGAGTTAGGGTTGCAGAATGTGGAAGAGGGTGTGGGGGATAAATGGGGATGAAAAAAGAAAAAAAATCTTGTGAAGCCCATATGCTTAAGAATATTTTTATTAAATCCTCATATGTAAGTGACAACACCCCTAAATAAAAATTTATGAATCTAAGTTATTTGCATTTGAAAAAACTCTTGTGCCTCTTGTATCCAAGTTGCTGCCAAAGAAGATGGAATGAGTTTGATTCTTTCTCCTGTGTAAGTTTTTTTTCTCTTATTTTTGGAAGCATTTTGAATAATTTCTTTATCTTTGACATTCTTAGATTTCATTAGAATGCATGGAGGCATATTATGAGCCTTTTAAATCTAAATTATATCTTGTAGTATTAATTCTGAAAAGCTTATCAAGATTTTTGTCGTGTTTCCCCCATCTATTCATTTTCTAAATTTTGCACACCCTCATCACCTGCATGGTGATACTCCTACTTATATATACTCCTCCGTATCTTTTAGCTTTTTAAAATATATTTGTATAAAAGAAAGAATTTTCTAATTGCCTTCTAGTTAACCCAAATGTCTGATTAATCCCCAAACTTTATCAATTCTATTATTTAAAAAAATTTTTATTTATGGATTTTTGAGAGAGGAAGAGGAGGGAGGAGGGGTTGAAGAGAGAGAGAGAAACATCGATTTGCTGTTCCACTTATTGGTGTACTCATTGGTTGATTCTTGTATGTGCCCTGACCGGGGATCAAACCCTCAGCCTTGGTGGATTGGGACAATGCTTTAACCAGCTGTGCTCCCTGGCCAGGGCCCTCATCAATTCTGTTATTGATTCCATCTATTGGATTCCTTATTTCAGCTATTACATTTTTATTTTACTTAGTATTTCTGTTCAGTTCTTGCTGTGATTTCTCGTTTCTGATTTATGGTATTAATATCTTTATCTCCTGGAGTATTTTACACTGTGTTGGTTTTGCATAATTGCTGTGTTCATCCCAAGCCTGCTTTAAGAGTCCTGTGTTCCTTGGTTGGTTGTTTTTATTTTACAGTGGGCACATTCCTCAGGTACATAAACATATCAGGCTACAAACTCATCTTTCCCAGGGCTTGTCACCTTCCCAAGCAGGTGGCATTTTTCAGAGACAGGTCAAGGTTAAGGCTTCTCCTTCCTGTAAATTAAAAGAAAGGGAAGAGAGTGAGATCCAGTTGGGGAGCCCTTGGCCCTGAGGAAACGTTATCAACCTGCCTCATTTGCTTCCATGCCAACAAACAGCCTCTGTTTCTGGATGTGCCTTAAGTTGTGTATCACGTGACTAAACGAAGGCGGGGCAGGTGTCAGGTGGGGAAGAGGCGGAGGAGTAAATGCTCCAGGCTGAGCATTCGGGCAACTCCTGTTTCTCAACAGCTTGCCACCCCAGAGAATTTCTGTACATCCTCTGCTACCTGGACAAGTGGCCAGGGCTGGTGTTGCTCATTTTTATGGCAGCTGTTTACTGTCCCAGGCAGGAGAACTTTAAACCCCTCTGCAAATTAGCCTCTCACTGCTGGTCACCTTTTCTCCCAGCCTCCTTCCCTGGTATGTAGGGAGATCATTGTCATCTGAAGTCAGTGGACCAACACACTTGCCATCCGAGCTAATACAGACCTGACTGGTTTCTGATGACTTTTTAATCTGGTCCAAAGCAGCGAAAGAGTTCTCTGCAAAGGGACAAAGACACACAATTTCGGGAACCCAAGGGACAAGCCAGCCAGTTAAAACCGAGGCTGGGTGAGGGATTGGGACATGTCATCTGGCCAGGAGTGGAATGTAACTGAAATTCTTCCTTAGGACTGTCTTACCCTAAAAGGCATAGCTGGGTGTGGGACCAGTTGATATGGCAGGTGGGTGAGGCCTTTCCCATTTATGAAGTGCTTCACACAAACATCATTTTAATCCTTACCATGGTCCTTTGCCCTAAGCCAAGCTGGCAGGAGTCCCATTTCACAGATGAGTACTTCAAGGCTTGGTACCTTCCCCTCACCACATTGTTGGCACAGGGGCAGAAACAGTTCATAAACACAGACATCTCTGCTGCTCCACAGATAAGCACACACTCTCTCTGGGAGAGAACATGACCTCCCTTATCAGCAAGCAAACAAACACAGAATTTGGTCAAGGCCTTGCTGACTCATTTACACAGAATGGAGTACCCAGAGTGTAGAATTACCCTATAAATATATGTGTCTAGAGGGGGGCCAGCTGGAGATTTAGCCTGGGGCCTGTAGAGAGGTGTAGGGACCTCAATGGGAGGCAATGGAAGGAGAGAGAGAGAGTGAGTACCACAGGGAGAGGGAAGACTATTTTAGGAGTCTCCTTTCCTGTGAGTTGTCTTCCACGAGATTATAAAAGCTAACCCCAGGCCACAGATTTTTAAACAGGAAAATAAGCCCTCAGTTCGTTTCTGACCTAGTCCTCTTCCCCATAACTCAATTTGTCCACCACGCAGGGCACTAAAGTTACGTTGCTTGGAGCACAACCCTAAAATATTTCTGGTCTTTCCCATGTGGTTTGTTTACTGGGTCGCGGTTAGTTTAATCTTATCAGTTCTGCTGAGCAAGATGCTCCGAGCGATCTTCCCAAAGTCTGTCTCTCAGCAGGCAATTCTCTACTCCCTGCTACCTCATTAATGTCAGAAATCCTGAGGTGAGGTGTTTGCCAAACTGGGGCTCTCAGGAGAGAGAGAGAGAGATAGCGAGAGAGAGGAAGAGAGCATCATTTCCTGTAGATATGCACATAGACTGCATACTTTTCTCCTTCTAATGTCTTCAGTACAAGGAGGAATGATGCCCTCCTAGTAGAATTAGGCTGAATAGAAGTGTAAATCATAGTCCTGAGGAAAATGAAAAACAAAACAAAACAAAACAAAACACAGAGAACTAAGAAACAAAACGGTCGGACATCATGGTTAAAAATGACTCTAAAGGCAAGTCTATGAACTGAGGATCGACTCCTCCCTCGGATTGCTGGGATTGAGGATGTGTCTTGGTGTGGGGTGGAGACAAGGGAGGCCTGTGTTGGACGGTGTGGGGTGTGGATGTGAGAGAGAGAGAGAGACAGTGGGGAGAGGAAGGGGAGAAAGAAAGGAGTGTGGGTTTCTGTCTTCAGTGATATTACTTTGGATAGTGAAGCCACTGAACGCCAAAAGGATGACTGTGTCATGGGAAGGGGCGTCAAGGTAATTGAGTGCCACAGTTGCCACCTATCCAGTACCCATGGCTGCACCTGGTGCAGGGAATGAGTGGTGACTGGTATTCTGAGACACCAGCATGGGGGCAGCTCTGGGTAAATCCCGAGGGAGTTCGAGCAGAGCCGAGCAGGCTTGTCTCATGATCATAGTGACATCCAGCCGTCACTCAGCTCTAGTGACATATGAGCCGCCAGCTTAAAATTTACATACTTTGCATTTTTTAACTCATTAATTCCAAGTAACAATACTTCAGGTGGGCACTTCATTTTGCAGGTGAGAAAACTGAGGGGCAGAGAAGTTGTGCAATTTGCCCAAAGACACACAGCTAAGGGACTGGGATTAAGGCCACCGGGCTCTTGACCGTGGGGCCCTAACACTACGTTTTATTACTTCTCTGGGCTGAGCAAGAATGTCCACGCTTGTGTTAGCTGCAAGAGTGGAAAGTAAATAATAGACTTTCAGTGAAATGGGGAAGCGGCTCAATAAATTAACTCATAACTTTCATTTTAGAGGCGTGAAAATGCATGTGTTAAAATAATATTTAACAGCATAGGAAAGTCTTCCGGAGAGGGCATGGAAAGAAAAGGCACCACGCACGCTAACCTAGAGTGTGGCCCTTGTTTAACGACAAAAGCTTTCGTACCTCCATCTGTATTGCCTCTCTCTGAATAGGTCAGCATAGGGAAAAAAACAGAAAGAAATGTACCAAAATATCTACAGTGGTTATTTACAGACGGGAGGATGAATGACAGTTTTTGTTTTCTTCTTTATACTTTGACGTACTTGCCGCTTTTTAAAAAACAACACGCACCCCATGTATCTATGACAGAAAAAAACTTACCGTGTAGGGAAATGATGGGATGGATCTGATTTCTTCTTTGCCGCTAGTTGCACTTGGTTCTGAGACCACTGTTCTTAACGCTGGCTGCTCTTCCCGGCGGGGTGGGGGTGTTGTTTTGCACCCCTAAACCATCCCCCAGAACACATCCCCCCTGTTCCAGGGTCGCGCTGTATAAACTCACCTCTGTCCAGAGAAAGGGACTCTGGGAGGCAGCAGACCTCTTTTCCGAGAGGTTCCTCACTCCTCAATGGTGATGCTTTGAATTTTTGGTTTGGCGTGTCCCATTCTTGCTCCAAGGACAGAGGTGTCCTCACCTGGGGGCTGGTTATTACTCGAGGCGTGATGATTTAATCAAAGGGTTTCACAGAAGTGGTAACAGGTAGGGAATATGTTTATATGTGAACCAGAAAGAAAAGGGAATATGAAGTCTTTCAATGCAGACATGTCTGTACACACTTGTTCCTTTATAAAGAGTTGATGGACAGGGAGGAGACGTGTCTTTGGGTCTTTTGCATACTGATTATCATACAGCTGGGTAAGTGCGAGAATGTCCACCCTGCTACCCCTCCCCTTCTGTGAAATGCTACTTTCCTAAAGACTGACAAAAGATCATTTTCCTCTCCTTGCTGTTTCTGGAGTTTTCTTTTTAGGGTTATGTAACCTGAATCCTTCCTTCTGTGATTTAGACACTGTTCTCTTTTTCTTATATTCAGCCAAAGTATCCCCGGAGGGCAGCTGGTCTTTGCCTCTTTGGGGTGAACTAAGACATTAATTAATGGAGCTATTCCATGATTCTTTTAACGAGAAATTCAAATACATAAACCATGAGCATCAAATAGGCCCCGGACCGATTCTAGAATTTCCCCACCTCCCACAAGGCACTCTGACGATTGTCCGGGAGACTGCCACCATTCTCCAGAGGACAAAACGGAGGTCCAGGTAGGGAAGAGGGAGGGGGCGGAGCTTGGGTCTGACTGTGAGTTCCCAGCAATCTGGTGTCAGTAAGTCACTGCAACCAGTGACTTACTTGGATCCTGTACCAAGAGGCTGACATCCTAGGATAGAGAAAAAGACCAGATTCGGAGGACTCAGGGCCAGCCTGCAGAAGTACTTTCCCTTCATCAGTGGGACCCAGAGGTCCCACACAGCCCCCATGGCTGATGTCAACCTGGCCAGATGTAGGGCCAGCACAGCCTGTGAGCGAGCCAAAGTCCTCAGTGCCTCTTGGGCCCAAAGGCATAAATCATCGATTTTCTATGAATTGGGGATCACTGCTAAATCGTGTGCTTTCTATTAATAGATCTTCATAAATGCTGCAGGTGCAGCTGGGGCTTGTCTTTGAAGTACCACTTCATCGTCCCCTTTCCAAATCCCCTTGATCCAACCCTCGTAAAACACCCCAGGGATTATTGATTGAGAGGGCCTCGGGGACCCCTAAAGGCACTGCAGCTCCGAAGCTGGCCGGCGTGCCCCCAAGGTGCGGCTGCAGGCCCAGGAATGCCTGCCAGGTGTGGCGGTCCTGCTGCGCCAGCCTGGAGGCAGGGCCAGCTCCTCCCAGGCAGCGACAGGGGGCGGAGCCTCGGGGAAGAGAACCTGGGACCGCGGTGCCCACAGGCCTCCCATTTCACCCCATCGTTCTGGCCCTAGAGAGTGTGGATTTTCCCTCTTAGGAAATGTCTTGCTTCAAACAATATTCTTTGGAGCTACAAATTGAGGCTAATTTTCTGACTCCAATGAATTGATTTCTATGAATTAAATTGCTTGTTTCTGTCATCTTAATGGATTTCACCCAATTAAAATTTATTTGTGTAGATTAGTTAATTTCTTTATTAGACTTACATTTCTGTCCTCATCTTCTGGCCTCCAGCCACCTCCGGGGACTGCGGGGACTGTCCCTCCACCCAGCCAGTGCTGTCTCTCAGTCCGGCCATGCGGGGCCACACCTGATACCATGTTCCTGAAGTCCACACACCTGGAATGTCTTTCTCCCGCTATTTTGTAAGCCCGTCTAAGAAGTCCAGATCCGGGTCATGTCACCTCCCCCCCCTCCACCCCCAAGCCCTGCTGAGTTCTTGGGCAGACTTTCCCCTTGTTGGCATGATGCATTCTTTGTTCGTGCCCCTGATTCAGCACAAGTTCAATTGGAGACTGTTTTATGGGCATCACTCACTCACTCTGCACAAGCTCACCTCCTGCATGCCAGTCACTGGGCTTGGCTACACAACCCTGAATGAGACAAGTTTGTCTGACTTAGAGGGAGTCGCAGGGTCATGAAAGAAAGACTAGAAAATACTCAAGTGAGTGGAACATGCTAAGTTTCAGAATGAAAAGCACCCTGGGGTCTTTAGGAAGGAACCTCCAGCCCTCTCTGGGTGTGAACGCTTGGGAGCTGTTGGTGGGAACACCCACAGGGTGCCAGGCTCTCACCCTGTGCACCATCAACCTCCATGGAATTTTTGGTGCCGCTGAAAGATGCCTCATGTGGACCGTTGCCCAGGTTGTGCCTGTCAGAAGACGTGTACTGAAGGCAGACCCCTTGAGCGTGCTGTCCTCCTTTCTCATCAATGAAATGGGTGTGATGATACTGGCGTTCTGGTGTTCGCAGAAGCAGATGAGGGAGGAAGAGCCTGCTGAACACTCGGAGGAGGTAAGCGAAGGTGATGCCTTGTCCTGGATGCTGTTGTCTTCATAAAACAGACAACTACTCTGTGCATGGAACTCCATAGGCTTTGCTCTGAGATGCGGGAAACTAAAATTATGACAGGTATTGGGGCAGTGCAGAGAGACAGGCAGTCCCGGGCTTGCATTTCTCTTGAACCTCGGTATATGTGCTGTGTTGCACGGAACCTTTGGGTTCTGAGGTTAAGAAGGCTCTGGGCTATCTTTGAGGCGGAGTCGGCCATTTCTCTTTTACATGGGATAGACCCAGGACACACAGGGATCTACACCTCCCAGGAAGAATTCTCCCAGTGGTTTTCCCTGGTCTGATAGAAATAACCCCTTCTGGACCCAGACTTAGCCAGACACGTGTGGCTATGATCGGTGGGTTCTGAGAATTGCTGTCCCGTTCAGATTTCTTCTCGTGTCCTTGATAACTGTGCTCAGCCATGAACAGTAGCCTGTCAGTGTGGGTTTGAGGGTGGACAGATCCATCATGGGTCTGAGTAGCTTTTTGCTGCACCACGGTGCTAAAAATCACAAAATTAATCAACTGGTAGAAAGACACCCTTGGAGGTGAAGGCGTGGAAGATGTGAGCAGAAAGGAACACATTTGGACAGGGCTCTATTTATCACCGCCTCTTATAAAAATACGACAGCATGTGGTGGAGAGGGGTGCACGGTGGAGGGAGACGAAAGCTTCCGTGAACGGAGACGAGGCTTTGCAGCCTTTCGACTCTCCCTCCCATGCGGAGGGGCGTTTCTTCAGTGTGGTAATATGCAACGATACATAAAGCCCCCTGTGGCCTGTGCGGTGGGAGGGTGGAGGTCTTTCTAGACGTTCAGGTCCTCCTCATTGGCCCCCAGATGTGCTTGTCACAAGAAGGTGCAGGTGAGACGGTAGGCGGCCAAGGCCAAGCAGCTGGGAGGGGCGCTGCGGCATGGAGTCGCATGGCAACGGGAAGCCCCCACTTTTCCTTGCCCCTGGTGGTACCCAACAGGCGGGTGCAGTCATCGTGAGGTTAGTGTGCCCTCCAGCTTTGGTTAAGTGACTCTACTATAAAACCGGAAAGAAGAACTCGGGGGATGTTCTCAGATCCATGAGGTCGACATCACCGGAGGCCAGGCGGTTGTCCGCCCACGGCAGGGACCGCCTCTGCTAGGCACCAGTGTTTTCTGCAGCGTTCTCCAACAATAGCGGATCCCTGGGGAGTGTCTCCGCAATCCCGATGGTAAACCTTTCCTGTAGGAAAACAGGCACGAAAGACTGAGTTGTATTTTCCCAGGCAAATACAAAGAAAATTAAATGTTTGATCTCTTCATGTCGCACTGCGTTTGATTCCTTGATGTGTATGCCTTTTCTCGGGAATAAAGAAATAATCACAAAGAAAAATCCCATCAAAATCCATAGTGCTCTTCGCAAACACAATTAAGGTTTTTCTCACGAATGGCCTCTAGGGATCCATTTCCTTTTCCTTGCTTTGCCTTGCACGGTGAGCAGCCGGGAGTATTCCTTTAACTTCCCAATGCCATGGGGCATGCCCGCAGCCTTAGGTAGTGCTAATTAAGGGACGGGCAGGCTCCTCCGGGCTGCTCACTGACAGGGTCCAGTACCACCCAGGAGGGAAGCAGGGTTCTTCTAAGCCGTTTGCCCCACGTCACCCGCCAGAGGTGGCAAAGTCCCAGGCAAAGTATCACATGAATCTGTTCATGAGCCGAGCACTAAGAGAGAGGGCGAAGGGGCAGGGGTATGAGCAGGTCTAGAGACTGGGGGCCCTGAAGGAGGTGCACGGGTGTGTGTATCTGGATCTTAAATGATGTGAGGGGCTCTTGTCTTGGTTGGAAGCAGTTTTGAGGCAAATCTTTCCCTATATTAAGGAATCTCAGTTGCAATAAGGACCGCAGAGTTTACATTAAAAAAAGAAACAAGCAGTGTGAGCCTTATATTTTATATTAATGATGGTTAGGATTTGTCCACACTGATGTTCTCTTGGCCTTGAAGTAAGAACTTATCCTAAATTAAACCCCAAGTTGAGAAAGAAAAAAGAAAAACACCTTGGAGAGCAGTGTGTCCAAACTTTATTTCACCAGGGAGGTTAAGTGACATGTCCAAGGTCATACGAATGAATGAAACCTCTGGTTAAGAAATGACGTGGGCTGAATGCATTTCAGTGATGTTGTCTCTAGCACACAGCTCTGTGTTTTCTGTTTGTCCAGCCCGGTCTCTCTTGCTCCTTCTGTTTGACACCCGTCCCAACCCTGCGGATCTTGAACATACTGCACCAGCACCAGGCTGCAAACACGCCACCCCTCCCCAACTCCTCACCCACCATTCCTATTCTCCCTGCTCTCCGACCTGCGCTTCTATCCTCTTCACGATTACTGAAGAAATTTTCACATGCATACTTAGCTTTAAAAGTATAAGATTAATACCTTTACCCTCTGTTCATTGTCAGCTTAATCAAATGTCTTTACCCTCCTAAGAGACCTTAGAAAACGTTGAAGTCCAAGTACGTGTATCCTCTACCATCGTCCAGACTTCACTTCTGCAATATTTTTCAAGTGAAGGTAAAATGTACAGTGAAATGAACAGATGTGGGTGGACAATCCTACCTGTTTTAATGGAGACAGAGACTCAGCGGTTATACCAAGGTAGCCCCGCCCCAATGAGAATACGGAGCATTTCCATTGGATCCCGTTAGTTCTTCCTCCGGTCTGTTCCTCCCCTCCACAGGCCACTGCTGTTGTGACTTCTGTCACCATAAATGACTTCTGCCTGGCCTACAATGTCACACGAATAAAGAAACAGAGTATGTCTTTTCCGCATCTGGTGTCTTTTGCTCAATATGCTTTTTTTGAAACTCATCCATGTTATTTTATAGAGATCAATAGTTTAGTGATTCCCAAAGTGGACCACTGGGGGTCCCTAAGACCCTTTGTAAGGGGTCTGTGAGGTCAATAGTATCTTATAATTATACCAAAGTGCTATTAACCTTTTACATTCTTATTCTCTTCTGAGAGTGCAGCGTAATCTCTCTCTACGTGTACATGTGTGTACACATCAGATATCCTAGTGCTTCCATTTCTGCGGAGGGCTCCAATACAGGGGCCATACAGATCAATAGAAATCCTTTCCACACTATAAAGTCTCTCCCCTCCTTTGCTGCGAGCAGACCCGGGCTGTCTGGCAAGGTTGGCCTGTGGCCTTGGGCTCACTCCTTCCCCCACATACTGGAAAGTTTTAGTTAAAGTGGATAAAAAATGTGGCTCAATATTTGCTTGCCTTTCGAAGGAGTTACACATTCTGACCTAAAAACAACGGTACAAGTGATAGATAAAAGTCAATTCTTGTTTTGTTTTTAAAGTATATCCCTGTAAGAGCTCCTGACAAATAATTTACCCTTAAAACACCAAAAACCCGGCATTATTCCTGGACAGAGTCTTCAACACCATCTTGCTATTGTACATCCTGTGTATTCAGCTCGTGCTCCCCGAATTGAGGAAATAAATAATGTTACCCTTTGTGGGTCCATTTCAACCAAATGTTTGCAAATCATTTCCTTTAGCAGAGGGCTGCGTGTGACAAGGGACAGCAGGTTCCTTTCACCCCAGCTGCTTCCCCTCTTCCCCATGGACACCCCCTGCCTGGTCACCCACATGAAGTAACCATCCCCAGGCCTGCTGCAGAGGGTCTTTGCACGCTCCAGTCTCTTTGCTCTGGTCACTGAAGGCCACCTTGACATTGGCCCTCGTCTCTACCATCTGCAGGTGCCGTCTTAGTGTGGGTGGTAGACTCTTCCACCAGGTCCAGAGCCCCCCTCGTTTTGCTCAGGGAGCACTGGGAGAAAGCGCAGGTGGGGGGACGCTGAGGCATGTCGGACCCAACCCTCGCTCGGGCTCAGCCCCGCCTTCGCACCAGCGCCCTCTCCTCGTAGTGCCAGCAGGACACCTTTGGAACAGCCTGTTCGTCCGGCAGAGTCCAGACCCCCGACTCCAGGCGTAGCTTCTTCCTAGAGCCACGCTTCTCAGAGGACCGGGGCTCCCCTTGGCTTCTCAGCTTTCTCTGGTGTATTTTTAAAGGAATAACTGCTGCTTTTTTCCAAAGCCCTCTTCCCATCTGCCGCTAGACAAGGTGTCTGACTAAATTGCATTCTGCGACGCATGCTGACTGCAAGCTAATAAAAGAGTAGCCAGATAAGTAGTCAGTGGGTTTTTAATCAGAAGACGATATTGAACTGGAGATAGTAAAATCCTGGGTAACTGCCTGCAGATGCTAAAACTCTATAAAGGGAGAGCGCGGGTCAGCGTCGTTTACCTCCCTAATATGTTTGCTTTTGTTTTGCGCAGCGCTTTATTATTGGCCTTAATAAACTATCAGTTTTATTATGTACAGTACATAACTCCTGGAGTTTTACTGTAGTAACTGTAATCCCAGCACAGCTGAGAGAGATAAAACAGATCACTTCATGGGCAGATAGACTGAAATGCAGAGAACTGAAACAAAGTTGTTGAAGACATGTGCACGAAGCCATCTGACTTTTGGAAGAAATCAAATACATCCCCATTGAAAATCATGTTTCATTTCCCCATTCCTGAAGGTGGTGCCTCATATGATATACACTTAAATGGACCCTTGAAACACTGAAACATTTCACCAGAAAACCTGCTATAAATTCACCAGAATCGTTATGAAATGAAACCTCAGGGAAAAGATGGGCTATAAAAAAAAATGACACCCTTGCTCTACCTCAAAGTTCTAGAAATGCTGGCTAACAATACCAGGCAGCAGAAAAAATATCCTGGGATCTTGATGAATTTTGCAGACTTTCTTATACTCCATGGCACAGTTAAGCTTGTGATTTGGGTATTGTGTATCTGATGCAATTTAGACAAGACAAAAAAAGACAGTTGGCTCCCATCTTGCTTGCTATTACCCTTGAGAGTGCTTCGTTGAAGCCAGGTTAATGGAAACCTAACTTGACCAGCCAATAGCCAGAGAAATGATCAATTTGTCACTGGCGTGCCTCAAGGAGAGATTTGCTTTTGCTTGCACCTGAGACCTGGGTTGGCCAGAGGGAAAGCAAACAACAGGCTTGAAAACGGAGTCCATTCCCCAAGAAACTCAGGACGTTATCAGCATTGTCCACATGAACCCAAAGAGCAAAGACTTCAGATGAAAATAAACATCGCATTTGCTTTTCCTACCTCTTTGCATTTTAGAGCCATAGAGCTGATGTCCCGGAATTTTGAAACTATGTTTAGACCAATAAGCAAGCTGAAATTTTGGGGATCTATTTTTTTAGCCCGATCCTCACACAAACTTTGAAACAAGGATCATGTCTTTGATTTTCTTTGCTCCCTCTTGCAGCCTCTCAGCAGCCAGAATACAGGAGACGCTCTCTGGCTTGCCCTGCCTCATTTGGTTCACCTGGAAAGTAAGAGGACACAGCAGGAAATGGGGTCTTACTCTTATCAAGAGGGTTGGCTTCCCGAGGGGAGGAGTGACAGGGTGCAGGGACAGCCCAAACCAGTACTGAGCATCTGTCTCAACCACCGGGTTCCTTGCATTTCGTGTTTCTCTTTTCTGGACACAGGTTGCAACAGGTTGGAGGTTACCTTAGGAAAGGAACTTCCAATTTTGTAGAAAACTCTTCCCTGCCTTCCTGATTCAGCTATTCCTTTGAACCTCAGGTTCATGATCTTTTGACCCAGAGAAAGAAAGCAACAGTCCCCCGGACTACACCCACAAGCCTGGAACAGGATGTTTCCTATTTCTTCCTGAGAGAAGCTGTGACTCTCCATGACCTGCGGAGCTTGAAGGGTAGGAGGGTGGAGCTTGTTCCCAGGGGACACCAGAAGAATTAGTGACCCCCCGCCACACACACACCCCTGAAACCTGGATTTATTTTCTTGAACAATGTAAGGACTGTTAGCCATGGACGGGATGAGTATCAGGGCAGGAGAGGGGAATCGAAACTTCGGACAAATCGTCCTGTTTGCTCTTGTGAGGTGACGGATCCTGGGTTGTGCATACTCTCCAGGCAATATGAGTGCTGTGTGCCCAGCACCTAGACCTGCACAGACATCTGCAAATGCATGTCCCTGTGAAGCTAGATCGTCAGGAGAGAACGCAGACCTGTCCTGATGTGGAAACACGAACGCCCGAGTGTCACACTGCCCTTCTTTCCTACGGCGGGGATGTGAACCGCGCACCTTTAGTAGGACAGCGCTTTCAGTGGTTTTCCCTGGTAAAGGGTCATGCGCATGCTCTCCAACCTAGTTTTCTCATTCTTTTTAACTGGTGACAAAGAGCACAGGGCGACGATCTTGCTGGCCATAAAGTCGTCCTCGGTGACCGGGCAGGAATTGGGCAACATGGTCAGGAGAGTCTGGGAAGCGCGTGGAGAACACTGAGCTCTCATGAGAACGGGGATGGGAAGCATTTGGGAGACGACATCACCTTGGCACAAAATGGAAAGACGGACTGTGCCTCTTGGGAAAGACAACATATGGTGAGGAGTTAAGTATTGGGACAGAGTGAACGTCAGTAACTCCTGTTACGTTCAGGGAATTGCATTAGGAGGCACCTGCTAAAATTTGAGGGGGCTAATAACAATGTACTTTACAATGATTACTTTTAAGTATTATAGGTTTATTCTTTTTCCACAGAGCAAGCACAATTATCTTTCAAAATTAATTATAATTCAAAGGGACACAGGCTAAAAAAATATATTGGATGTAATTGGTATTACCGTTTTACTAAAAGTGTTTTCTAAAAGTATTAGCCTGGTATTTATTAACAGAAAGCAAGAAAAGCAGTTTCCATGATCCTACGTTTAGAAAACTCCGCACGTGTGTCTGACTCTTGGGCCGTTATCATCCGCATTACGGTGTCATAGGCTCTGAGTTATCTCAGGGAAAAGAAAGTCATTTAACTTGGTTTAACCCTGTGTTCTCTGCACCCATTTTATGAAAAAATGCCTTTTGCCCAACCTCTGACTAACGTCTTACAGAACGTTAACCTCACCTTGAAGAAAAGCTAACCTGTATTTATTAGTGAAGAATGGATTTCTCACGGGTGCCAGGGGAAATCAAGACCTTGGTGCATGATATTAAAGTGCAGGACTGTATCTGGAAGGTTACTTACGGGCTTGTTCCCTTGTGCCTCTCTAAGATCAGATGTACCAGAGCCTGACTTTGTGCAGAAAAATCATTCATTTTATGAGAACAATAGTTAATATTTGTTGAGATGTGCTGTGTTCCTAAGACCCTTTTAAGACTTCCACACATGTGTAAAATATGACTATGGTATTTTGTAAGATGAAATGTGATTTTGCGGAGCCCTCACTACAAAACCCTAGGAGGAGCGTACTATTGTTAATCTGCATTTTACAGGGGAGGACGTTGTTGTAGCCGGACTTGAACTCAGGCTTTCAGCCTCTAGACCCACAGCCACTATGCTGCCTGCCATCCCCCTTTGAGTGGCTCCGCAGCACCCGGGGAAAAGCGAAACAGGTAAGTGACGGTGACCACAGGTACCCGGGGGTCAGGGACATGTGGTGATTCCATTGGCGTCTCTATAAAATCCAGGAGGAGAAGGCAAGGCATCCGTCAGCTAAGAAACAGCTAAAAGACAAATGGCTTTACCATGGCCGGAATAATTTTAAACCTAAGAAGGGCAGAGCGAGTTAGAGAAAGCCAGGCTGCCTGGCATAATGGGAGGGGTTTCTGGTGGCTTTCAACACTGTTATTGGTTTCACTGTTGTTTCTCTATCTCCAAGGTCATGGCCACGATCCCAGCTGTATCACATCCTATCGGGCCTCTCAGCACGGCCAGACCCTCCTGGACTCAGTCTGCCATTCTTGCCCCGTCCCTGTGATCTGTGCGTGCTCAGCGGCCAGCGCAAAACTGCACAGCCAAGGTAAGAGCTGTGGGACCCTGCTGTTCAGGGTCCTGTCGCGGCCCCATCTTAGAGTCAGTAGATCCAAAGTGTTGCAAATGCCCTAGAAAGCCCTACCCCTGCTCCCTGCCCTCTCACCCCCACCGCTCACTTGGATCACTCCGCGCCGACCACGCCGATCCCTTTGCTGCGCCTGGCAGGGCAGGCGGTTCCCTTTGCTACAACCCTCTCGCTTAGTATAGTCAAGTAGCTCCATCCGCCCTTCAGTCGGGTCTCTGTTCAAATATTGCTTCTGGAGGTGTTCCTCACAGGAGGGTATAAAATAGCACCCCTCCCCTCTCCCTACTCTTTCCTAAGTCTCCTTTATTTTTTCTTTATCACTAATTAGCGACGTAAGCACTATGGTGCTTGGCATCATACGTATATGTTTATTGATGGTCTGTTGAGATTCTATGCGCCGTGAGTGACAGGGACTTTATCTGTGTTATTTCGAGCTGTAGTCTGGCGATGGAGATCTTGGCACCTAATGGACTTCCCAAGAAATGTGTGTTGCGCATCTGCTTAGCAGGTCCCGCACCCCGGAGGACCGTGGCCAGCAGAAGGGAAGGTGGGGGAGTCAGCAAGCTGCTGAGCCCTGTGATTCCGGGGCCGGCCCAGGTTGTGTAGGGCTGGTGATGAGGGGTCAGCCAGGGGGTCTGACTCCTTGTGCAGTCAGTGCTCCTTTTAGTCACACTGCCTCCCCGTCTCCATGGCTCCTGGGTAGATTTGTAGCAGAAAAGCTAGTAGTTGGGGTATAAAAGCCTCTGAGGTTTTCACCAGGAAATGCTCTGGGGTCCAAAGTGAAGCTGGTCCCCTACGCTGACTCTACTCCTAGAACTCCCACTCCACCCAGCCCCAATTTCTCCTGAAATACGGCCGTGAAGTGATGGATCTGTAAACTGTTCTGGGCAATTATGGCGTTCCCGGAGTGAGTGCGGGCTGTCGTTAGCCACGCTTATGGACACCAGCTTGTCGCGGTTGGCTCTCGGCCAGGCCGGGAAACTGCCTTCCACTGACAGGACACAGGTTCGAGGGGATAATTAGGCCGAGTTCTGTGCAAGTTTGTTGATATAAATGTGCTACAGATTAGCCTTTTCCCCTCTCCTTGCTGAGTAACGATCTGAACGAACAGGTGGTAAGCTAATGGGGGGACGTGAAATTAATACTTTGTTTCCTGGTCCCGCCTTTGTTGTTTTTGTAGAGAGGATTTCTTCAGAATCTTCAAACACATTGCAAGCACCTTTTCCCTCCCCGTCTTATTTAGTTTAGTCTAAAACCTTTGGCCCAAAGGGAGCTGAGCCATGCAGGTTTTCAAAAGGAGTTCCCCTGCTTTTGTGGGAAGGGATCCAGCAACACACATCTGGGAAATGGAACAATTAAAAACAACACGAGGTAAAACACAAGCCTTTTGCACTAGTGATGAAACTCTGACCACAGCTCCGTCTCAGACTCTAAATGTCAGGCCAGCCTTAGTCCGAGCCGGGTATCCATGCTTGGGAAACCGCCAGGCAGCAACAAGGCGGCCACTGTAATGACAGAACTTCTTGCACGATGAGTGATGGTTTTCATAAGGGTTATTTTCCTTACAGGTACTAATGACCCCAGAGCTTGCCTCCAGATATCAGTTGTCAGGCTACAAAAGCAAAACAACAAACAACTCAGTCCTGTCCTTTAATATGGTCAAACCGATTTCCTTTCCTCATCTTTAGACTCAGTCGAATGTTTCAGAATTAGTATAGAAGGATCTAGAGACTCAGGGTTTCTTCTTTTATGGAAGATCCTCAGCAGTAAAAAAATTATCTTGTGGGATGCACGTGTGTGTTAGCAAACAAGCAAATGCCTGACTTCCCTGCAAAAACTAACAACCAAAAACCCATACATTTAAAACGGTAGAAAATTTTGTGGCATGTGGCTCACTCTTGCTCCACCTTTTCCCCCTGCACAGCACTGCAGTCAGGAGAAAGTCACCCAGAGTTCGGGTTCCTTCTTCAGGGTGGCAGGAAGGGAATGGAATTTTTTAACAGTGTTCTTGCTGGTCTAGAAGCTGCCCAAGGGACTGGGTTCTGTTTTGCCTGACTCGGAGAGCTGATGGGAACAGTGGCGTAGTCACATTAGATGTCACATTGGAGGCTGCTGAGGCACCTGAGTTCTGAAAGGGGACCGCAGATCTGTGGGTGCCTGGGAGCACAAGATTACAGGCAGAGAAATACAATAGAGTATCCAAGGCCCTGGGCATAAGCAGGGGTGAGACTTACAGGGAAATTAAGGCATTTAGAATGGGAGAGCAGATAAAGCACTTCTCAGATAAGGTCAAGTTCAAGGAGTTCATCGTCACCTAGCCCTTATTATATGAAATGTTAAAAGGACTTATCTAAGAAAAAGAAGATAAAAAAATATGAATAGTGAAAGGACAGCAAACTCACAGTTACTTACAACCACACCTAAAACAAAAGCAAACTAAGCAGACTGCTAGATCAGGAGTGGAGCCATAGAAATGGAGATCACATGGAGGGTTAGCAACAGGGGAGTGGGAAGAGGAGAGGTGGGGAGCAGGTACAGAGAATAAGCATAAATGGTGGGGAGAAAATAGACAGGGGGAGGGTAAGAGTAGTGTGGGAAAGGTAGAAGCTAAAGAACTTGAGACACATGGACATGAACAAAAGGGGGAATGTGGGTGGGAGGGGGTGTGCAGGGTGGAGGGGAATAAAGGGAAATAAGACAACTGTAATGGCATAATAAATAAAATATATTATATAAAAATAATTGTACAAGAATAATTTAAAAAAGACATTTAAAAGTAACCACCTGTACAGGGGACTGCGGAAGAGAAACTAAAAAACACATGTATGTGGCCAGGGAAGACCTGTCCCCAGACAAGGCCTAGGAAGACTTGCGTGCATCGCACCAGGTGTCCTTCTGCCCAAAGGAAGTCTACAAAGACTGGGAATCTCAACCGCTTTTTCCAAGGCCCACATTTCACCAAAACATCACAAGGCATACGAAGAAACAAGACAAACAAAGAAAGGAGACTGTCTGAAATAGGCTCAGTGAGCTACAGGAAAATGTGGATAGATAACTAGAAGAAACGATTAAAATGGCACGTGAACAAAATGATATTATTAACAAATGGATAGAAATGATACAAATGATAACCAAATCGAAATTCTGGAGCTGAAAGCTGTAATAATACAATTGAAAATTTTCACTGGAGTGGTTCAACACAAGACTGAAATGTGAGGAAGAAAGAATAAATGAACTTGTTTGAAATTACTGCATCTGAAGAACAAGAAGAAAATAAAAAGAAAAATGGGGGAAAAAGTGAAGAGAGCCTAAGGGACTTATGGGACAGCATCCAACAAACCCATATGCTCATTATGAGAGTCCCAGATGGAGAAGAGGAGGAGAAAGGACAAAGTGTATTTTAAGAGATAATGGCTCAAAACTCCCCCAAATTGAGGAAGGGTGTGAATAATACAAGAAGTTCAACAAATTCCAGGTAGGTTAAGTCCAAAGAGAGCCACACGGACACAGGATGATCAACCTGTTGAAAGCCAAAGTCAAAAAGGTAATCTTGAAACCAGTCAGAGAAGAGCGACCAACGAGGAGACCCAGTAAGATTTCCCAGCAGACACCTTGCAGGCTGTAAGGCAATGGGGTGACGTATTTAAAGTGCGGAAAGAATAAAAAAATGATTCTATTGTTTGGCAGAGCTATCCTTCAGAGATGAAGGAGAAATTAAGATATTCCCATATTTAAAAAACAAATCAGCCGGGGTGGTTTGTTACCATTAAACCTGCCTTTTAAGAAATGTTGAAGGGAGTCCTTCAAGTCGAAACAAAAAGATGCTAGACAGTAACTCAAAGCCGTACAACATACAAGGTTTTGTGGCAAAGATGAATATATAGGCAAAAATAGAAACCTGGGTTTTAACTTCGGTTATAACTCCACTTTCTGTTGTTTCACAGGACTTAGAAGACAAAAGCATCAAATAATTATAAATGTATGTTAACATGTATACACTTGCAACACCACAAATGAAATGTATGACACATGCTCCAACATGTATAAATCTTCTAGACGTCATGCCAAGTGAAGTCGGCAAGTCACAACAAGACAAAGAGCCTATAACTCCGCTTGTAGGTGGTACCTCGAGGGGTCGAACTCCTAGGGACAGAGAGCAGGAGTGTGGTCTCGGGGGGCCGGGCGCAGGGGGACAGGACTTGTTCTTGATATAAGTACAGAGTTGCAGTTTGGGGAGACAAAAAATCCTGGAGACGAATTGCACCACAATCTGAACTCTACACTTCAGAATAGGTATCGTGATGAATTGTACCTATATTTTTCTCACGGTTAAAAATACAAAAATAGGGGCTTTGGAACTAGACAGCTGTGATTTTGAGGTTCAGGCTTCTTTGAGCCCTAGCTGAGTAATGTTAAACAAGTGACGTGCACGCTGTCATCTTTAGTTTCCTCTGACGATGTGACAACGAGCCCGGGAGGCTGCGGGGGACATGGAATGAGCACGTGCGTGCGAGGGGCCTGGGACACGGTTTAAAAAAAGTAATAATGAAAAGTAATAAATTTAAAAAAAAGACGACAAGCTCCTTGATGGCAGTTCTTAAGGGCAAATGCTATTTCAAAAAGCTCAGATAATTGCCATTTTATGTTAAGAGTTAGTGTTTGCAAATGTCTTTATGAACACAGGTTTCAGAACGCAGCGAAGCCACCTTGAAGCCTTACAGGGCAGTGGGTGAAGACAAGAATTGCTCTGTCACTTGTGTTATTGTTACTCCCAAAACTAAATTCTTAAAAGCTTCACCGGAGTGAGGAGGCAGAGGGAGGGAAGAACTAAAAAAAAGACACATGAGCATGGATATGTTCCCGTGCCGTAAACATGCTTACAGGATGCCTCGTTGATGTCTTTCTGGGAACCCGTGTTTTGTCCTTTCCCCGCCCGTGTCACACACACCGTTTCATGCAGATCCAGCATCCATACAGAAAAGATCCGAGACACCCTGCGTTCTTGCTCATTCAGCCTTCTGTGCCAGCTGAAGGGGGAGCGTCCAGAGCGAGGAGACAGCGACCCCAGCTTTGGTTCTTTCCTGCAACTCACAGCCTGTCATATCAGAATCCCGCCCAGGGAACCCCAGCCTGGGCTTCAGCCAGCGTTTCAGCGACTAGTTTAGATTTCAAAACCCTTGTTTATATGGATTTATTTGGAAAAATAAAGCCTTAAAATAGAAGCCCAGGCTTATCATGGGAAGGCCTTTTCCTACCAACTTATAAGCAATAAACTATTTTGTTTATTTTTTTCCTTCTCTTTGAGATAGAGTCCATGCTGAGAGGAAGTCCATGTCAAGTATTTGGACAAACAGCTAAGATTCGAGGGCTAGCTTTCCCGGGGTGGGGGAGGGTTTCTTGAATACTTGGTCAGACTTGGGCTCCACAGGTTTGTGGCAATTATTTAAAAAATTAAAGAGAGGGAAGAAAAGAGGGAAAAAGAAAGAAGGTTGGGAGGGAGGAAGAGAGGAAGGAAGGAAGGAAGGAAGGCAGGAAGGCATTTTTATTCCATTGGAAAACACCCTTTCAACAGACCAAGGGGCACAGGGCTCTGGGTGTTGCTTGGTCGTGATCCCCGGCCTCCGTAACCCGGGTTACCACTGCCTGTGTCCGGGGTGGCCACTCTGCCTGCAGGGCAGGGCAGGGCAGGGCAGCCTTCGCAGGGGAAGAGGAACTACTGCGGAGCCCAAGCAGGGAAGCAGGTGTCTGAATGGGGAATAGTTCTCGAATACAGACACTTTTGCTTTTCCTTTTCTTCTTGGAAGCAGCTCTTGCCTGGGGAAATGGGCCTGTCTTACTATTGTCCCCATATAGTGCCGGGAACACGATGGGCCCATGACCTGCACAGCAGAGAACTTTGCTGGGAAACAGTGGCTTCTGGGGCTCAGGGAGGGCTCTGCAGGTCCCCACGGACCTCGCCCTTGTCTGCCAGGCAGTGCGGTTGGGCTGAGCGCAGAAAGCTTTGAAGGAGACCTCAGGATCAGGGGGCTGGTGTGGGGCAGAGAGAGAGGGGACCGAAACCTCACTCTGGTGGGCAGCCGGCCCTGCTGCTTGGAGGCTGCAGAACTGAAAGCTCCTTCCTGAGAGCATGAGAGAGAGAGAGAGATGACATCAGAGGATCAAAGCCAGCACATTCTTGTGGTGGGTTGGAGACTACAGCAGAGAGTGAAGCGAGGTTAAAAGCCTCCCCACGCTGTAGCCAGAGGCAGCCCTTCCCCTTTCTGGCCGTGGGGACTGTTCTCTCACAAGCTCTACCCTGGCAGGATGAATCAGTTTGGCCCGTGGCCTAAGGGTTAGGGCTTTGAAAAACAGCCACGATACACAAACAAGTTACAAACCCTGGAGGCCACCAGGCTCCCGGGGGACTCGCCTGGGGCTGTGCTCTGTCTCCAGCAGCTTCTCTGGGAAGCCAGGAGGGGTCTCGGTGAGGGCTCAGGCTCTCAGGGAACCTTGGTGGTTTTGGGTGGCTGGGGCAGAGAAACATTGTTCCTTCATGGGCTGAGACTGGGCGGGCATGGCAGGAATGATTGTCCTGTCGCACACATAGTATGAATTTTGGGTCACTTCGCAAATGAAATGTGAGATGATCCCCAGTTTGGGGCTGGAGATCAGCGGCATCTGCAAACAAGGCCACCGCCCCTTTCACAATGTCACAATGTGGACCAAGTGCTTCGTTCTTTTCGTCTTTCTTCCTTCTCCTAAACACAAGGGTGTTCGTTCCAGATCCAGACATTAGTAGTTCTTTCCATTCTTACCGCCCCATTTTGACTGTTCCTCACGTGGCACTCCATTTTTTTCTGGTGTCAAGACCCAGGAAAAAGCTAAGATATGCCTGACACGTCAGTGTGCCGGAGAACTGGGGACCAGTACGGGAATGACAGCCGCCCCGCCCGTCCCGTTCAACTCTTTCATTGGCGCTATCTCTTGGGGGCCGTTCAACGTGTAAAATGAGTTCAAAGCTTGTTTCATGTTCGACAAAAATATTTTTTAAACTTTTCCTCCTATTCAAGATCCAGATTGCTTCTTGTAGCCACCACAGCCCCTGTGTGTCACACAGTAGCCATTGCTAGGAGCATCCCTTAGTCACCCAGAGATGCAGAGAGTTATTGTAGAGTTACAGTTTCTGCCGCAGACTAGTGACCAGTCTTGCCTGCTATCGACTGCTCAGAAGTACTCAAAGACCATGAACTAGAAGCATATTCTGTGAGCTGCTTGGCTGGCCGTTGTCATCAGCAAAAACTGTCCTTTGTATTTGTGATTACGTATCTCTTCAGTGGGGACCTTCTCACTTTCTCCAGAGACTGTTTAGTCTTTCCTAGAACTCTGGGATACATTTGAGAGAAGCACCAGGCTTTGTGTTAATACCAAGGCTCTGAAACCACAGTGGATAATGACTCAACCAGCTGCCTCGCGTGATCTTTAAGAGTGACCTCTTTTTAGGAATAACTGCCACCTAATCCCTCCCTCTCAAATACTAGGTCAGCAGAGAGCCATTCGACTGATTTTTCCATCAACAAGCTGGGGAATTGGGAGTCGGCCCCAACTGCTTATATACATCTCTCTCTTCGGCCTCTCCCCGCGCCTGCCTGTGTCTTCATATTTCTCCAACGAATACCCGTTGCCTCCGGCCACAGTCTAACGATGGTACTATTCCAATCCTGCCCTACCAAGAAAATGCACTGACCCCCTGCCCGCCCCCAAACATACACGCACAAAATGTGCCAGCAGCACCTTCGTTACAAATACAGGCTCTGGCTATTTAAATAGTATGTGCGTTCAGCTTCCATCTTCATTCATGACTCCTCTGTCTTTGCCCAATGGTGAAATGCCACCAGTTTCAGCCAACACCAGAGCATCCAGCCTCCAAGGAGGAGTGTGAGTGAGGCCAAAGCTTAGATTCCTTAGGTGACGGGCAGATAGTGGTGGTTTGCCATTTGAAACGGGCACCACAAGAGCGTGGGCCCGTTGCTCGGAGCAAATGACCCCAAGCCGGGAGAGATGGTCCTTGGGAAGGGGTGACACACGCAAAACGAACTGCCTGGTTTCAGACGGTTTCTGCCTTTTGATCCTTTGGCCAGTGTCGGCCCTGGAGTTTCAGACGCAGACACTCGGCACAGGGCCAGGCTCTTTCCTTGGGGTTGACGGCTGCCTGTCACCATGTCATCATGGAGCTAAGGGTCATGGCACCCACGCCCCAGCTGTGGCCTAGGCTACGTCACTTTAAATGTTTGACTATTTATATGCTATATATCATCAACCACAAATCATTAGGGAACGTGTTTATAGGTAAAATTGTTCAGTAGGTAATAGCATAGCCCCTGCAGTTGGAAACTTGTGCATCCAAATTTGGCCTCCGTTTTGCTATCTGTGTGGCCAGAGGAGGGCTGGTTGACTGAGCCTCATGTCTCTGGTCTGTGAGATGTTGGCCATTAAATCTACTTTATGGGGTTAGTGGGAAGATTCTGAGGTAATGTACGGTTGAGGGACAGTGATGGGGTTTTACATACACAAAACGCTCAAAATAATGGGCTTTTAGTATTAATCGTGTTGATGTTTTATGATAGGTACAAGGATAAAATCAACAGAAAGATGAACACTGAATAAGAAGATAGTTTCTGAGATTGAGGACATAAAACGTTTACTAACAGTAGTAACAAATGCAGAGTTGTCTGAGGGTCCCTTTCGGCTCCATGAGTGTGTTTCCACTCAAGTCATTAGGATTTTCTAATTCTTGTTCAAAGGTCTGAAAACCAGGGGACCATTTGGCCTTTTGAGCAGGCGCATTCGTTTTTCTGGTTGACACCAACCACAACCAGCCCTCTCCTTTACTGTGAGACACATACGTGTTTCTAGGCTTAATGAAAACAGTACCAATCACACAGAGTAGTTTTCTGGCCATGAAGGTCTGGGGAAAGGACATAAGCAAAAGTCCACACTGACACCCTGGGGGTCAGTTAACCACCTTAAGCATTTGTGGAGACAGCTGTCACCATCGAGAAAGCAGAATCTTTCATTTTGTGCTGAGGGTCCCTCCCTACCCTGTGATACCACTTTGGAACTTTGAACTGAAGAGACAATAGAAGGAAAACATTGCTTATATATATATGTTTTTTCTGAGGATAGAGGTAAAAACACAATTTCTTGAGGGTTGGGAGAAGACAAGAGAATTTGCACCCATGCACACATTCCCAATGGCGCAATAATTCTCCTTGGTGATTTGGGGCTGCTCACACAGACGATTTACAATGAGACCCCTCCCCCTTTCCTTTGCTGCGCTCTCACTTTCCAAAGTCCATATGTTGTAACTGATACGAGGCGCCAGCTGCTTTGCTGCACATGTGAATTTAATGGAGGCAAATTTAGATGGAATCGTCAGTCGTGTCGGTGTGTTTTCATCAGTGGCAACATCGCAATGGTAACTTGTTTCCAACCTGGTGGTGGAGTGAGGCTTCTTGGGATGAATGATGGATAGCGCTGGCCACACGCAGCCGGGCACCAGGGGCACCGGTGCCGTTTGGGAGCTGGCTCCTCTGAACCAGCTCTGTTCTGAGGACTAGTCATCGTCCTGAGCAGCCTCCTGAGTAACAGCAGCTCAGCCAGAACATGCGCATATCTTCACGGTCAGTCCCAAGGTGGAGAGACAAGAGGCACGCTCAAACACGCCCATCCTATTCATAAAGTATCATAATCTTATTCTGAATTACATCACCCAGGGAGGAAAGTCTCCGGGCACTCGTGGACTCTCCTCTGTTTATTTCTGTCACTTGTATTCTTGCTCAAATCTCAAATCTTTCTGTTTTGGAAATTATAAAACTTCTAGTGGATTCCAGGATTCCTTCAACATCTTTGGTGAAATATAACATCATGGTCAAGATGACCTCTTGTTCTTTCTTAGGTTGGACATGGTATTATTCCTCAGCTCTTTCTCTTCCTTATTACCAGATTCTGGCTAATCTTTGCCAGTGTTTATTAACTTCTTATTGCAAAATGATAACTAGTAACTCAGGTCTCTTATGTTTTGAACACCACATCTCACATTTCACTGGTGATTTTCTGATGCCAAAGCCCAACTAGATTTTTTGGAATCAGAGGTGACTCAATGTCTAATTTCCAAAATAGAATCTTAGGTGGGCGAGACCACTTTTCGCTGTAATGTGTAACTGTTAGTGGGACCACGTGGCTCCTGTGTTTCTTGAGAACCATCAGAGCAGTGACTGGGCTGTTGTATAAGCTGAAACAGGATCAGCCCTCTGTGATCAGTGAGCTTCGGGACAGGCTACAGAGGACAAGTGCCAGAACTGCTGATGGGCTAAGAAAGTTAAGGTGAGAGTGGACTCAAGGTGGTTCTGGGTTCTGGAGGATCCCGGGGCAGGGGGAATTCTGGCTTACCTAGGAAGGGTCTCATGGGGTTTAGATAGAAACAAAGTGCATCCCATCCTCACTACTCAGGTTTCCTGAGTATTCACCTCCAAATCCCCCAGTCGAGGAACTGAATGGAGTGTACCTGCCCTTGTTGTCAATCTAGTTCTGAGCCCAGAATGAAGGAGTTCAGAAGCTAGCTTCAGAGGTTTGGAAGTTCAGGGTGGGATTCCTCATGCCCAGATGAAAAGAATATGAAAGTAGAGTTAGTGGAGGTGATGAAGAGATAATGGATATGTCGTGGTGTGAGGTGCCAGTATAAGATGTGATTGGTACTTTCCTAAGTGTGCTAGGTAATGAGGAAAAGGAAGTACTACTTCCTGTTTGTACTTCTTCTATGTCCAGCTTGTTACTACCTCTTGCCAACTGCGAGGAGCATTTGGACTGGTGTGCGGGTCCGTGTTCATCTTGTTTGGAGGCTCATTAGATCCAGGAACACATGCTGTTAATTACATACAAATGAGTTGGCTGCGAGGCAGAGTAGTAATGCTCGTTTCCCATTCTTGGTTCCCGCTGCTGCCAGAGAATTGCTGGCAGAGTGTCAGGTTCTGCTTTTCTTGACCTGCAAAATGGCGATAATGGTCGTGTCCTCAGAGGAGAGAGAAATAGCATCTCAAAAGGCAACTGTGGCATTTTGGAAAGAACCTGCGCTTGGGCATTTCGAAGATCTCAGCCAGGGTCAATTGCATGGCGTTTACTCACTGCTCACCCTTGTCCCCATCACTCAGTCTCCCTAAGCCTTCGTTTCCCCAACTCTAACCTGAGGATGGTCCTACTTGCCTCAGATAGTGGTAGATGTTATGAGATGACATCAAATACATAAAAGTGCTTTGCAAATTTAACAAACACTGCAGCTTGAGTCGGTTTGGGGGCCAGGAACTCTGCTGGGGGTTGAGGGTAAGTTTGCAAAAACCCCACCTAATGCCCCCTCTGCACAGCAGGAGGGCAGAGATGTAAATGAATGATTGCAATGATTCTAACCCCATACAGTAGTACATTTAGTGGTGGTAAGCAGAGGGCAAGAGTGGGATTGCAACGAGAGCAAAACGCAGCAGCCTAGAAACAAAAGATGAGTGAAGACCACCTGGCAGACATGTATATGGGGGACTAAAGGATGTCACATATATTACTGTTATTGTCCAATGCTACTTGTCACCCAGATTTCACTCACACATTCTGACATGGACCATTTGACCATTTTAATAAACAGATAAAATAGGGAGAATTTTACCATGTTCCTTTGAAACTTTTAACATAAACGATATTTTAAAAGTAAACCTATAATGTTGCATACATTAAAGCTTCTATTCCTCAGAGGCTTTGGGAGCTGGGCTAGAATAACGGTGAAGCGCTGTGAGTTGATCTTGTAAACAACATCGACGCAAAGACAAGTGCAGGTATCAGGGGATGTCATTTAGCCCTGATCATATTGATTAGCAGATGTCTGATACCTATCTAGATATCCACTCATTCCCACTGGCAATAACAATGGGGGGTTCAGTAGTGACTATCTAATCTGTGTGGACAGTGAACCTGTGTAGGAGATGGTCCTGGGAGCCCTTTTCCCGATCCCTGCCCCACCCACAAGGTCCTGGCGAACCCACGGTCCTCCACCCCAACCGCTTGTGTGGTGCGTGGTGATGCAGCGCAGCCCCGCTTCCACGGCGCCAAGTGGAAATCCGGATTTCTCCCTCCAGTTGGCTGTGTCAGGCTGTGAACAAACTTCCGTCAAATCCAGCTTCGGCTCAAAACATAGATTTCAAAGGCTCCATTTAGAAGCTGGTCCATGGAGCAACAGTAGAACCGCCTCCTACAGCTGAGCTGGAAAGCCCGGTCTGTTTGCAGGGGTGTCTGTGGACACCTCGGGCCCCACACTGCCGCAGTCTCCCTAACCCAGAGGGCAGGATGGAACCCGGCTCCAGGATTTGAATGACATGGAAATGCACTCAGTGGCGATGGCCGATTAAATGAAATCCACTCTCTCCCCTTCCCTACTGCAGATCAGTTCAGGGAAGTTAGGGCTTTAGAAAAATCTATTGTTTTCTAAGAAGAGGGTTTGGAATTGACAGAAAGTTCCCAAAAATGATTCCGCAGTAAGTATTGTCTACACTTGCCTAATTCTTCCTAATCAACAACTAGTCATCACTGATGTTAAAGAATTTGCAACATTCAAAAGTGCCACACTGGCTTGCTGATTGATGAGCAAGTGGATAAAGGAGAAAAACAAGCATTTCCTTGCAGGTTGCTCATGGAATCGATGAGCATTATTGAGTGCCCCGACACACCTGCCCCTCTGCGGGACAGTCTGCAAAGAGCTGGGCACACAAAATGAGTAGCAAGTGATCTTTTCTTGCTATGTGTCAAGTGGCTCAGTAATAAAGTTAAACATGGTATCGGGCCCGAGATAGGACATTGGAAGGGAGATGATTTTAGAAGACAGCACACTGTGGAAGGTCAGTTCCATGAGCTAGACAGGATGCTCTGAGGGCATGACAGCTGACTGTCTGAAGGCACCAGTCGTAAAAACGATTACTCACCTACCACATGCAAACCCGGGAGGACGTACAATCGGATGGCAACTGTGCCAGTTTACGGATGGAAACAACAGGCCCTGACAAAGGGCTGTTGAACACACAGACGCACACGGAACTTTCTCGAAGGAACACAAGGAACTCATTTTGTTTTGTGAGAATAAAGGAGTAAATTTCCCAGATTCGGTGCATTTAGGAAAGAGGTTTGTCAAAGGAGGTGTGTGGGTCCCCGGGCACCATGTGGTTCAGAAGTTAACCCTGGACGCATTTCCGCAAGCCTCATTCTAGCCGACTTCCTTGTTTTAGGGAGAAAAATGAACAGGTTAAAATTAGTGAAAGAATACACCTTTGCTTCCCCTCCTTTACCAGAAGATAGGTCGAAAGGAGCAATGAAGATTTAAACTAATGGTCTTTAAAAAGATGTGCTTCTCTTTTATTACAGAACCTTTTCAATAGTCTGTGAACTCATACATATTGTTTGAGACATAGAAAGTAGTTACCTTATAAAGATAACATCAGGCTCTACCTGTGAAAAAATTCTAAAACAAGTGACTGCTTCCACAGTGCCTGGGTACTGCCCTGCAGAGGTGGGGACTGGCTGCTTGAAGATGTGTGTGGATAGAAAGGAACCGGGAAGGTTTGCTCTGAGTTGTCTGAGGCCACAGGGCAGGAGGGAAAATGTTTGCCGCATCGAGAACAAGAAGGCGGAGCGCAAGGTGAGGATGGAAAGGGGCACGTGACTTCATTTATTTATACAGCGCTTGTTGATGTTTTTTCCTATCTCTGTTCCTTTGCCAAGACTGTCTCTCTAGAATGTGGGAGAGATGCAAGCCAGAGCCCCAAACTCCCTGATCGCACGTCCGCCCGTAGAGACTCCCAGGAAAAAGCCCTCGCTGTGGGAATCAGTTCCAACTGGACACATGGATTCCAGTGTCTGTTGAGCACCGCGTACTCCCTGTTGCAGGCCCCGGCAAGCCCCACTGAATTCGGTCTCTGCACTTCCAAAGCACAAGCCTTGCTGAAGGGGTTTGGGGGGGGGGGTGGTTGTGGTTGGGGAGTGAGACCAATCACAAAAAGGGTGATTCTAGAGAGTGGCTCGCCCTGTAAGGGAAATGAACCACATGACAGAACAGAGCTGTTAAATGCAGGAGGTGGGGCTAGAAGGGATATTGGATTTAAGCTGAGACCTGACTATTGAGACAAAGCCAGCCCTGCAAAGAGCAGAGGGGAAGAGCCTTTCAGACACAGGAAACAGGAAGTGCAAAGACCCCGCGGTGGGAAGGAACTTGGCTCATCAAAAAACGACATAAGAATTCATGTGTCTGGCATCCAGTGAGTAAGGCAAGGCGTGACCCAAGATACAGTTGGAGAGGTAGGCAGGGGCAGGGTACATGTAGCTATTTGGGGTTCTGAAGTTTGTAAAATTGGGGGGCCAGTTCTAGGAGAAAGAAAGCAGAACTACAAATACGAAGTTAAGTACAAAAGTGGGTATTTATCTGCTTCCAGCTTTATCGAGCTGTAATTAACATGGGCCACTGTATAAGCTCCAGGTGTGAAATGTGATGATCTGATACACGTACCCATTGCAAAATGATGACCATGATAAGCCTGGTTGACACATCCATCACCTTACATAATTGTAGATTATTTTTATGGTGAGAATATTTAAGATTTACTCTGTTAGCAGCTTTCAAGTATATAACAGAGTATTGTTAACTGTAGTCATCATGCTGAGTATTGCACCCCCAGAACTTACACATCTTATACCTAGAAGTTAGTACCCTTTGACTGACATCTCCCCATTCCCCGCCACCTCCCAGCCCCTGGCACTCTCCACTCTACTGTCTGTTTCTATGAGTTTGAGGGGTTTTCTTTAAGGTCCTGCATGTGAATGAAATCATGCACTATATGTCTTTCTCTGTCTGACTTACAGTAATGTCCTCAAAGTTCACCCAAGTTGTCATAAAATGACAGGACTTCCTTCTCTTAACGGCTGAATAATATTCCATTGTGTGTGTATGTGTGTGTGTGTGTGTGTGTATATATATATATATATACACTAGAACTTTACCCATTCACCCATCGATGGACACGCTGAAGCTGCTTCCATTATTTCATTGTGATTAGTGCTGTAGTCGACAGGGGAGTGTAGCTGTTTCTTTGAGATCCTGATTTCATTTCCTTTGGACATAGTCCCAGAAGTGGGGTTGGTAGATGACAAGACAAGCTAGCTCTATTTTTAATTTGCCGAGGCACTTTTGGGCTGTTTAGCCGCTGCACCAATGTACACCCCCCACCGACCACACGCCATGGTTTGCTTTCCTCCAGGTCCCCAGCCACACTTGCTCTCTCCTGTCTTTCCGATGATAGCCATCCTGACAGGCGTGAGCTGAGAGCCCACTGAGTTTCGATTTGCGTTTCCCTGATGGTGAGTGAGGTCAAGCATCTTTCCATGGGCCTGTTGGCCGTCTGCGTGTCATTTCGGGAAGTTAGATGGGAATGCTTGGATGAATTCTTCTGAGTGCAGAGATCTGACAGAAACCAGGACATATAGGACGGAAGCCTGAGGTTGGGGGGGGTGTCGGTCCCAGAGCTAGGCTTGGTATTCACATGGATGGCAACAGACCCAGGGGACAGCAGGAGATAATCTAGGGGGAGAAAGTGAGTGGAGCTAACAAAGAAAATGACCACGAATGAGCCCCGGAGCATCCATCTTTAGGAGTTCGCACAGAAAGGAAGGGCCCGCAAAGGAATCTGAGAAGGACTCTTCACTAAAGGCTGCAGGGGACCAACAAAGGGAGGAAAACTTTGTTTTGAAACCTCCTGCAACTCCCTGTACTTACTCTCAACTCTTGAATGCAAATGTATGTATTTATTTTGAGGACCACAAAGGGGTGGGGGGAGGGGTTGGAACAAACCTCCAGGGACTTATTTAAGTCTCTCTCAAGTTGCTGTGAATGACAAATTGGGGTTAAAACACCATATTTGAATGATTTAAGTGTAAATGAGCAAAAGCACATGGATTGTATTTCCTTCCAATTGCATTTGAGTTTAACAATTAAGCACAAAAGGGTTCTTGGAGCCAAAGGCTTACTGGGGCTTTATAAAATCCGAACTGGAAGATCTGAGGTCGGAGAGTCAGCAAGGGAAGCTAATAGCACAGGTTGCCATGAAAAACTGAGTCTGGACTGTATTCTCCACCCCCAGCCTCACCCCTCCTTTCCGGGTCTCTCTCGTCTTTGTCCCTCTCCGTGCTGTTTTAGTCTGCCTCCCCTGGCCGGCCTCCCCCACCAGTCTCTGGTCCCGGCTCCCATCTGGGTGCCCGTGGACATCTTGAAAGCACATTTCCCAGCTGCCTCGAAGCAACAGCCAGAGTTCTCTGCGTTTGTGGAATTCCACCAACTATTTCCAATTGGAGACGAGGAGAAATCAGTAGCAGGTGTTGTGGCTCTTCAGGGAGAGTGTTGTTTATTATGGGTATTCTCTAAAGAAATATTAGGATGCATGCTACGGTGGAGAATATATTGCTTCATATAATTCTGTATAATTTCTTCCTCCAGACTTTCCACTCTTACTTGACCCTCAACTTGCTCTTTGCTAGCCAAGCCGGACACAAAAGAATTAGAAGCCATTTTCCTTTTGTTGCTAAACATGGCTGGATAATGTGTTCATAACTTAGTTAAAGACCGTCTGATGACAGGCGTTATATAACGGTCGTGGAGCTGAGCATGGGCTGGGGCAGGCAGGGCGTCCCCCTTGTTTTCAGGGCTTTTGAAGAAGCAATACTGGGGTCTGAGATGAGAGGGTGGGCCAAAGGCAAAATGAAATGGGTTTATTTTTGATTACTATCTTTGTTTGAAAGTGGAAGGCTTTTACCGTAAAAAGAAATACTGTAATCTTTCTAGTATTTCAGAGAATACTGTAGGCCATTAGGGAAATCCATGCAGGCTAGGAAGTTTGAGCAGAGGGAAGTGAGAAAGGCCGACATTGACTGTGACCTTGCTAGGACTCTGAGGGTGGGAGCAGCCATGGCGTTCTGGAGTTCAGGGTCCTTAATGTGGCACCGGAATGGTGAGTGATTTTGTTTGTCCATTAAAAAATATCCAGTTAAAGGAATTTCTGTAGCTTTATGCAGTTGTGTGAAATGGGTTTATTTTTGATTACTATCTTTGTTTGAAAGTGGAAGGCTTTTACCATAAAAAGAAATACTATAATTTCTCTAGTATTTCTCTAGTATAATTTATCAGAGAATACCACCACTATAATCAATATATAGAACAGTTATTTGATGTCAAAAAGTGCCCTCCTGCCTCATCCAGTAGCCACCCCCCCAACTCCCAGGCCTAGAAGCCAAAGACCAGCCTTTATCACTGGGGTTGGCCTATTTTTAGAATTACACATAAATGGAACTACAGAGTATTTATTATTATTATTATTACTATTAATGGACTTCTTCACTTAACCATAATGATTTTGAGACTCTCCATGTCGTACCATGGACCAATACCTTGTTCCTTTTTGTTGCCGGGTGGTATTCCAGGGAATGAATATACGTCCTATCATCTGTTGGTGGATATTTGGGTTGTTTTCATTTGGGGCTATTATGAATAATACTGTTATAAAAATGCTTTAAAAAGTCCTTGAGTGGACATGTGTTTTTATTTCCCTTCAGTAAAGATCTAGGAGGGGTCAGCATGCATTTGACGTTGTAAGATATTGTCAAACTGGTTTACAGGACGACACCGTTTCACACTCCACCAGAGTTCCATCTGTTCCACACCCTCAACGAGTTGGAAAACACACCACTCTCCGAAAAAAATCCGCTTTACTGCAGGCATTGATCTGCAGCGAGAACAGAAGTGACACGTAGTAGGTCTCAATAAATAATTGTTAAGTGGAAGAAATAGTGGCTGAAAATGAAAGAACCTCTCTCCCAAATTCATGAAATAATTCAGAAGGTCCAGTAAGGGCTGGATGTTGTGCAATGAATATAACAGACATTTTGTTGGATTCGCCTAAGGGTTAATTTTCCTGACTCTGGGCATGGAAGGAGTCCCCTGTGTATCTATAAATAATACCACGGGAGAAAATCTGAATGTGACTTTGTCGTACTCAGGACCAGAAAGTTCTTGAAGAGGGAATGAGAAAAGATCGATCCAGAGTTCATGCGAAAGATGTGGGGCTCAATGTGGTTTGGTATTTGGTCCAAGTCCGGGCTTGGGTCAAACCTTGGTGTTAATTACCTGGCACTTCAGGAGGACTCGGTTGTTAAGGCTCCTTCAGGAACTGGAGCTCCTGAAGTTCTGGAAATGCAGAAAAGCAAAGGGGGTAGGTGCTTTTCTCTGACAGCAGGAGGCACCGTTCAGATCTCGGCTTCCCAAGAGAGGACCCTGGAGGAAGACGACACTGCGTGCACCGCAAACACCAAGCTCGCTGCTCCTCTCTGCGCACCCAATGAGTCCCTTCCCCTCAGAGGGCCGGACCTCTGGGGACATTGCTGAGTCCTCATAAGGCACTGTCTCCGCTCTTCACGGCCTGACCTGCATTTCACCACCTGACACACGGGTGAATCACAGCCCTCCCCTCAGTGGGCACCACCACCAATTGCCTTATGACTCTCCTGCCCCCAGGAGGCAGTTGGGTCACCAGGTCACGTCCCGTGGACCTGGCCCTGATGCCCGACAGCAGACCCCAGCCGGAGGCTCAGTCTCCCCTCTTTCCATGGCTGATGGGCTCCAGCAGGAGGAGTTAGAGGGACCGGCCCAGGCCTGTCTGCAGACTTCAAACACTCCCAGCAGATGAGGCCTGGTGTTGGTTAAGGGCCATTTGCAATTGCAGCTCTGGGTTTCAGCTGCACTTTTAATGTTTCGCATTACCAAATTTCCCGCCCCCCTGCCAGGCCCTGGAGATGGATTGTGCAGGCCGACCCAGGCTGTGGTGCCTCCGTGGGAGGTGGGGGCTGGCCTTCACCTTGCACGTGGCCAGTTCTTGCATGTGAAGAGACCACATGTGACTCCTCCCTGGTTAGACGTCGGGCTGCATTATCTGCCGCAGCACTAGGTGGGCCTGAGCTGTGAGCACTGGCATCCTGCCCCCTTCTGACCAAGGGCACGTTTGGGGACTCCCCCGTCTCTACCTTGGGGAGAGAGGAATTTGTTGTTCGAAGCTGGGGTTGCACTTAGGCACCTCTCCTGCGGGCAGGGCTGACCAGAAAGGTCTCTCAGTGGATGGCTGCATTGCAGAGATGCAATACCACGTTGTGGGTTCTTCGGTCCTGTACGGTCAGAAAAGGTGGACAGCTGCTCGCGGGCCTCCCCCAGGAAAGTGGCCAGACTGAGTCTGAGAGTGAGCTGCCCAGCGAGCACGCCCAAGGGTGGGAGGAAGCGTGAAGTCTTAGTCTCTTTCCAACCTGCCTGCATCGTTTTCTAAAAGTTTGGCATTGAGAGTTTTCATTGGACTGCAAGGCCCCTGAGGAAAGATATAATATTGAGAATTAATTCTTATAAAAGATACCCTTGGGTTCTAAGGGGCTGTGGGAAGGGGAGGAGGAGGAGATAGCTACAGCATAAATGTGGTTCATTTTGTTTAAAAAAAACCCACAATATTACTCAAAGATTTATTTTTCCACTTTGAAATTTTTGTTTTACAAAGTCATGCTCTACGAACATATGGAGTTAAATGGAAAACTCACCTCGACATTAGTGATAAAATAGGATCCTTCAGACTTTTAGACTCTTCAAGCTGCTGTGAACTTCGTCCCCCACAGAGCACTCACTGTGCTCAGCAAGAGGATGCATCAGGGGCATTGAGGGTGCACCTTGGGGACGACCAGCTCACGGGTGGGCTCCCCTGTGAGGCGATGGGGGACTGGTGGGAGGAAGGGGGACTCACAGCAGAGGGGACTCTGGCCCTCATACAGCATTAGATAAATCGTGACGGTAAGCTCACTAAAGCTTATCACATAGAGACCAGGTGTGCAGAAATCCGGCTGAGGCTGCTGTTCATCCAAGTGTGTTCTGCCATATGGACGTCAGGAAGCATCACACCAATCTTCCACTAAGCCTGCTCTGTGAGAGGGGCACAGGCTCAACTGCAGCGTCCCCTACAGGACGGACGATGGAGCTTTAACCTCACCTCGTCTTCCGTAACCTCAAAGGCAAGCAGGCCAGGAAAGCCATGTTAGAGACGAGAAAACTGAGTGTAAGGGGGTAAGAGACTTGTCTAACGTGATTGGGACAGAGCCCACTCTGCTGCGTGGCCCCCAACTGAAAGGATGCAGGAATGCACTTCTGCGGCGTGAGGATTACTACATCTTCCACCTACTAAAGATGGAAGTGGAGGTCGGTACCGAGAATGCAGGGAAGAGCTTAGAAGTGCTGGTATCTGGTTCCGGGTCACAGCCATGGCTAAAGGAACTTGAGCTTTCAAAGCTGGGTTTGCCTCTCCTTCTAAGGTCTAAGGAAGATCTAAAATCTTCGATGGATCCTCTTTGTTACCAAAATTCCGCTCATTTTTCTATTCGACTCCATAACATATCCTCAATTTTTTTAACATAGAAATTTCAAAATGAAAAAAATATGGAACAGTATTCATTTTTTTCATCAAACTCTCTCTCTAGGGGCCTCTGTATGTGAGATAAGCAGCCATGGACATTTGGGGAGAATAAAGGGAGAACAGCACGGTGACCTCTTACCCTTGGAAACTACCAGAAAGTTCGCTTAGGCATCCTGTGCGCTGCTGGGAACGGCTGTGCTGGAGCGCAGCGATGCGTGGACGTGCTGCGTGCTGTCCGGGCACGTTCCTCCTCCCTCCCTCCTCTGTGGTGGCAGCCACGGCTGGGATGCCCGTCGCCACAGAGCCCCGGGCTCAGCATCTGCTCATCTGGGCCACCAGTCTAAGGTCCTATTACCAACCCATGTGACAACTGCGTAGTAAGTAGAAATCGAGGACCCAGTTGCAACGTCTCAGCAGAATGCAGTTCCAAACTCAGCTCTGCTGATTTCTAATCCCATCCTGCCTTCACATGATTTTTACAGCCCACTGAGATTTAACGCAGTCAGCAGACACACCGCCTGCACTTAAGGGATGCTCTGGCCTCCAGAGCAACTTCCGAGGCTCAACCTCTACACGAAGAAGTGCTTCTTTGTTAGAAACAACCTGGCAACCGAAAGGGTCCTTGGTTTGAACGTAGGTGTGACGTGCGCTGCAGATGGTGGTCTGCCGTGTCTCTCTGCCTCTCACTTAGATCGAGGTCGATCTGTTGCTCTTTGCTTTTCTGAATCAGAGGCTGTATGACAGGTTTCTCATGAGGCTCCTTTGAACCAATGAAACTTTCTCTGGCTCACTGACATCTTTTTTTTTCCTCGACATACAGTTATTTGAAAAATAAATCTGGAAATGTTTGCCAGTGAGGCTCCCTGCCTATAAAACCATCAGTCTGCAGAGCCCTCTCAGGGATCCCCTGCAGGTGCCAAGGCTCAGCAGCTGTGGCAGTCACACATGGCAAATTTAGGGAATGGAGTGGACTTCAGATCAAGATGACCAGTGAGATCCACTTTACAACTCAAGCCAAAGCTTATGTTAAGAATTAAAAGACCTTTATAGATGGGTTTTGCTTGCCCCCCTAAGTTTTCTAAGCCAGGAAGCTGGCTTGCAGCAGCCCTGCATTGTGTGTTCTGTGCATGGCCTGACTCCCTGAAAAGCCAGAGGCCCGACACATTTGCACCCATTGGGTTTGGAACGGGGAAGGCAGAGCATTGCTAGGAGTGCTGTGCTGGGCATCTTACGCCTGCCAGAGGAGCTGGATGGCTTTTCCAAGTGGGTGTTGGCAGCCATGGATGTCACTTGCATTTCCAAGCTTCTTTGTGATTTACATTCTCCTAAGGTGACAGGTGTAACAAATATTACAGTTGATAAGGTCATGCAGGTCTGGCTATTGTTCAAAGTAGATTAAAACAGCACGGCAGCAACCAGCTCCCTTGCAGTATGGACCATTTCAACTCTAAGTCAACGAAGTAAGATGCTCCAGCAAAATTGAAGGAGTGGTCCCACTGCAAGTGAGAGCCCTCCCTTGTCACTATGATGAGGGGCTTCTCCACTTTAGCAGCCTGGGGGGTGCTGGTTATGCTGTTCCATAGTTGGGGGGCCTCTGGGTGTGTACATGCTCTTTCCCGATGATCCAGTCGCAACTATGGTGAAAATGAGCATGACCGGCAATCTGAAAGCGTGTTGTTCTGAGAGGGAGAAGCAAAGAACGTGTGTCCTTCATTTCCAATACTTTAATCCTGTAAACTAAGCTTTTTTTGAAAATAAATGACCTTACTGAGAAATAAGCCCATTCATTCTTCATGTGGCCCAAGCAACAAGCTCATCTTTAATGTTCTAGTATTGTCGTTCCAAAATTCTTGACGGCGTTTTATAAACCACCACCCAGCAGTGCGCGGAGCATGTGGGGCTTGTGTTCCCGGAGCGTGTGATGGATTTGGAACATCCTGTCCACAGCAGCCGTGCTGGCGGAGGTCAAAAAGGGGAGCATGCTCTTTTCAGTGGCGTGTCTCTTGAAGACCCTATGCAAGGTCTTTGAAGATTTGCATGTTTAGCAGCAGTAAAACAGAGAGAAATGAAATGTTTAAAAAAATAAAAAGGAAAAAAGAGCTCGATGGCTAAACTCCCAGGAACAAGCAAGTCTGGGTCTTCAGCATAAATTTCCTCCGAGGACTTTGAAGTTTGTCTGAATCTGTGAAATTCTAGTAACGGTCTAAATTTGCTCCTCCACATCTGGCGGGGATAATTGCAACAGTAAATGGTACCGGGTTGTCCATTTGTTCATGTATTGTTCATTAAGTCAAGACAGGTTCGCGGAGAGCCTCCTGGGTATGAGGAAATGGTCTCAGCATTTGCAGGAGCAGAGACATGAGGTCGTCCTTGCCCTGGAAGATCTTATTCTGCACTGGGAAGGGGAGGAGCCACGAGTGTCTGATAGTGTGATAATATGTGTTACACTGAGATAAACAGCAGAAGCTGTACCCAATCCAGGGGTAAAAATGTGAGCGATGGCCTCCTTGGGGAACTGACCTAATGGAAGGATTCATATCAGGGTTTGCATTACAGCTAAAGAATATGTTGGGGTTCTATGTCTGAAAAGGTCAGGAGGTGTGGGAGGGTGTTCAAATGAAGGTACAATGTGTATAAAAAGCACGTAGGAGGGGAAAATTCTGGGCAAGTGTGGAAACAGGAAGTTGAATGTGATTGAATTATAGGATACGTGTAAGAGAGTCATAAGTGATGAGAGCTGTGATTTGATGCCAGTATTATGGAAGGTGCTAGATGTCAGGTGGACATACTCAGGTGGATTTAATCCCTTAGCCAGAATATGGGCAGGCCCTTTGTAAGACTGTGTAAGGACAGGGGGAAGAGAGTGCAGTCCCATCTCAGAAAGAACTTGACTCCAGAGACAACTTCCCTCCTTTCATGGGCTTGGATCACACTGCGGACTCAGTGAGGCTGCTCAGCCACGCCCCTCTTCCCTAGAACCTTCATTTGTGCAGAATGAGTGATACTCGAGCTCTTCCTCCTACAGGAGCCCACGGCCCTTCTTCTGTGCACCACAGTCATCCGTGATGGTGCTTCCACCTTCACGAGTCATTATCTAGTCATCGTGCAGCTTCTAATGACACTCTGCCTCTCCAGGACCCCCATCTCCAGGCCAAGTCATGACATTCACAAGAGGGATGTGCCCACAGTTGCAGAGCTAGGAAGTGGTAGATAGACCAAGAGACTCTCCCATTGGAAAACTGGGGTGCCCTTGTATTACCCACGAAAATGACATCCCCGCTTATCTCACAATCTGTTTTCTTTGACTCATTGCTTCATTGATTACTTTAACTCATATTTACAAAGCACCTGGGTTCCAGTACTGAGTCAAGTGCCAAGGAGATAATAATGAACTTGATTGACTTAATTTCCTCTTGCATGGGTGTTACAGGCCGTTTGGAAAGGCAGACAGGAAAAGCAGAGTACTCCCTGCCAGTCTCCTGCTGCCAGAGACCAGTGCACCCCCTAGGGCAAGCCCTGCAGACCAGTCCTCTCTGCTTCTCTCCTTTCCCAGACAGCCACTCTCACAAGATTCCCTCCCTGGAATTTGCCTAGTACCAGACTCCATCCTGTACAATTAGATACTCTGGACCTTTCTAAATGTTATCAATTAATTAATCTGAAACACAGATATTGATTTTAACAGAACAGGAGATGCAGTAAGAGCGCTTCTCTGGCCATTTCAGGCTGATCAAAGTGGAAATTTAAAGATGGCAACTTGAGAATTTAGCCATGTGTAGATGAGATCAAGAGGGCGGAGTCAAGTTCAAGTGGGCAGAGTCAAGCCCCTCCCTTGGTATTTTTGCAGATTTAGAGAGAAGCCAACTGAGAGTGAAATTTGGGAGTCACGTAAATGTAACAGGCCAGAGCAGGTCCCCTGCGGAAGAGCTGGAGGTCCTTTGGTTACCCACAGGAAAACAAAAAATAAACAAGGTTACTAAATGATCATTTATTTATGAAAAAGTGGTAAGCCCTGATTTTCATACCAACTTAAAATGAACACATGTCAAAGATCTCATTACCTCATTAATTAATGGGGGAATGAGTAAGGTGTTAAAAACTTGTACAAAGGAAAATGTAAAGAGCAGACACACATATAGAAGCAATCTGGGAGGCTGAAATGAGTTTATATAATAGATACAAAATCGGCTTATGACACAGACACAAGGTTGTATCAATTCACCCTCACAGAACAAAACTCACTTGAATTTCTATGGATAAGAGTAATTTACATGAATACCAGTTTTCTGAAACTTATAGAATGGTGGGGGGAACAAGGGGAAAAATTTGGGACCACTAATAGCATAAACAGTAAAATACAATAATTAAAAAAACAAAAAGAAAAATAGCTCCAAGGCCATGAAAAGTGCAGACCTCATAGAATCGTAAACCTAGATGGGTACACTAGACAAAGCCTAGTGTTCCCTTGAAAAGCTATTCCGTAATCCTTCTGGTCCCTTAAAAAGCCTTTTCCCAATTTTCCCCGACCAATTCTCACTGTCTTCTCGGATAAGAAAATGGTTCAGTGGTTCAGTTTGGACATTTGGACCGGGATCCTTCTCTGTGTTGGGCGACCCATGTACAACTAATAAGGAGCATCAGCCATGCCCCTGGGAAAAGACATTGAAGGATGCAAATGAACGGAAGTGAACAAGTTCAACTGCAGCGCAGCCTCCGTGCCCTGGCATTGGGCCTAATCGGGGGACACATGGGGCTTCTTTTAAGACCCCCAAGGAGTCTGGAGTAGGCCTCCTCTTAACATGGAGATGGCTCATTCATTAACGAGGGAACTGATGAGAGGACTGAGACAATCCTTGTACTGGCAACAGAACTGATAGACCAGGACTGGAAGGAGGGGTCCCCAAAAGAACAACAAAAAGAGAGGAAGCGGTGTCATCTCAATACCATGCTGTGTCTTGTGGGGGGAGTTTAAGGAGAGAGAATTGTGTCCTGTGATATTGAGAGCGATTTGTTCACATGTGGTGGATGGGAACAGAGTCAAGGGGACTGCATTGACACACGGGGATAATTGACCGTGGGCACATGTGACAAACAGATTTCTGAGCCTGACATATAATAAGCTAAATATGGAACCTATTATTACATAATTATGCTATTATTATACAACAGAACTAGCACAAGGCTGCTACGGTTCACTGATGAGGGTATTGCCCGTAAATAATAATAAACACCTTCATCCCTACAGCACTTGGTTCTCGGGTTTTCTCATTCCTACCCCCTAGGTGTGTGTGCTGTTATTTCCATCTTTCAGCGGAAGAACTGAAGTTCAGGGCGGCGATTAGTAGGCCCCACTGTCTGTACCACGGACCAGTCTGCATATCATGCTGCCCTGACCAGGTCCAGCATGGATTTCCGTGGGGATCCGCAGGTCGGGCAAGGAGGCCAAAAGCCAGGGAAGCAAGACCCGCCAACCACGACCCAATGATCTATGACCATGTCCTCAGGAGACCAGAAAGATGGGGAAGACAGTGCATATCTCATGGTTGAAATGACAAATAACAAGTAATGGCCCCAGGATGCCCTGATGGGAGATGAACAGTGAGAAAAAAATAACAAACTGCTTGGGAGCATTGGCTGTGCCAGTTACACAGACTTTCTCCTGTGTTCTTTTCAATGAGCCTCTGGCATAGGTTCTGTCATCATCTTTGTTTTCCAGATGGAGAAACTGAGGCACAGAGACGTTAGCAGAGTTTCCAAGGTCTGAACCTTGTAAACGGCAGGGCTGGGACTGGAACCCAGGTCTTTCAGATTCTAAATCTGCCACCATTCACTACTCTGCCCTGTGCACTCGTCGCCAGGAAAGTGGTCGTGGTTGGTTAGGGCTTTTTCAGGTTTGGAAGACGTGTCTGAGCGAGTGTGAGAAGCACTTCCTTGGGAATAAAGTCAATGATTAGGTCCATGATTTGTCTGAAATATTAGTAGTTTACAGTAGTGTAAAGATTTAAAACAAAGGGGACCTTAAAAAAATCCTTCATCTTAAAAGAATGACTGATGCAGGGTATTTTATTTAAAGTGACAGCAGCTGTCTTGGTAGGTTGGGGTTCCAGCCTGGGAAAGAATGGTGTGATTTAGTAGCCAGTCTGTATTATACAAAGTTTTGAAATAAATTGGGTATTATTTCAGTTACTAGCCAGTCGATAGATAATGCATAAATACTAATATGGTTGCTATTTAGTCAAACAAAGAAAATGAAATATTTACTATTCACAATCAACTATGTGGCGTGAAAGTTATGAAAACCTATTGAAAGAATTCCTGATTTCTGAAGCAATCCATTTTAACAGAGTGGGTTTAGGTGGATTTCCAGTTACACACGAAGGAAATCCGAGGATTTCCCAAGTGCCATCTTTGAACATGACCTCGGCCTTCAAGTCCTATCATTCTGAGCCAGTGCCATCTGAATTGGGGTGATATTACCATTTTCTCACACATTGCCTTAGATGAAAATCTAATACAGTTCAAAAGGATAAAGTCCAGAAAAACCATGTTGTCACAGATCCCAAGCCATCAGAGATTACTTTTATTTTCTTTGACTTCCTCTGTTAAACCCGCATCCCAGCCACCTGTCCGGGCTTTCCAACCTGTCTCATCTCTCCACCCTGCCTATCAGCGCTGACTTCCTGTTCACTCCTCTCCACGGTGGGTCCTGCTTACAACCCCGTGGAGGACTAGGGCCTCATACGTGACCTCCGGCCAGCACCGTGGGGTGAGTTTTCTGCAGAACCCCATCCCCTGTGGCATGTTAGTAAACAAACACAACATCATCAGAGGAAACCTTGCATCTGGATTACTTTATTGAAGCCCAGAGGTGTTACTGAGGATACTGACAACTTTATTGACCAAGACTGCTCACTGAAGCAACTGAAGAGGCTATTCTACCAGGAATTCCTGTGTCCACTTTCACAGGCAAAGGGTAGAGGCGTGGGTGGGGGGTTCCTGGCAACTTTTGAATAGCCCTTCTGTCCTTCCCTTCAGTCATCAAACTTTTAGAAATATTGAGGTGACCCTTAGAGAGCCTAACTCTGAAACGAGAACCTTACAAGCACTGTATTAAAAAATAATACTGACTTGACCTCTTTTCATATTTTTACAAGACCAAAAGTTAAAATACTAGTTTGTGGTTCAATCCAAGGCCTATGGCCACCCTGGTGACCACAGGACTCTAGTCCCTGATGAAACACATCTTCTTCACTGTCTAGGTAGATGGCTGACCTTGCATGGTAGATCTTTGTCAAGGCCATTACCTCCCGGCCAGTCTCAGTTGGGAACTTCATGTCTTCTGAGAACTTGGCTCTTCCTAGAGGCAGAGGGGCTGGTCAGAAGGCCTTGAGCTTTCCCTCCTCACCTCCTCCAGTGCGAGTCTCAGCTTCTCTTCTGCCTTGGCTGGGCCTTGCCTTTTTCTTGCTTCCCCTTGTGAGTGATTCAGATTCTGGCATTTTGCCTTTCAAATTTTTGGAGAGCTTGTCATGGCTCAGCACAGTGGTAACAATTTCATTTCATTTCCAAAATTATTTATGAGGACAATGGAATGGTTTTAATTTGACTCATCCACAGCCTTATGATTTTCCAGTAGATTTTTTTTTTTTTACTCTCTCATGGCCTTGTTTAGCAAAATCCCTGATTTGCCCTTGGCTAATTCAAAGAACAAGCAACAGAGATATTTTCAGGTGTTCTTAATCTCAAAGTTGGTGATAAATTATGTAGTTCTTAAATATACTTGTCTTGCTGCCAAGGGCAAAATAAATAAAGATGTTTGCTTCAACAGAGATAACCATATTTCTAGCCTTTTCTAAATCTTGCCTGGATCTGCGGGGCATTAGCACATTAAAGAAAATCTTCAGCAGTGACTAAAGGCCTCCAGCTCCAAGATCATCCTCATCCTACTTTAATCACAGCAGCTCTGTGGGGCCAGGGCTCAGAGGAGAAGCACATTTGGGAGAGGATTTATAGATGGAAAACAACTGAAGACAAGTTGATGGGATGAGTCAAACCATCCCGAGGTAACATAACAAAGTATTTGGGGGAAAATTGCTATAATCCGGGGATTTATTTTGAGTTGGTTGTATTGGCAAGTGGTTGTATATTGTTGCTTTCTGTTTGGTTTCTTTTGGGGCCTATATACTCCTCCAAATTCTGGGGGTCAATGCTCTTCTTGTTGCAGACCCCCTCGGTGGACTGACCCTGCCCACTCTCCCAGTCTCCTGGTTGCTGTCTAGCTAACCACCCCCTCTTCTCCTGCTTCACTCCAAGGCCTCTAGTTGTAACTTCCATGATAGGTGGTTCGAGCCTGGGCCTGGAGAAAAATGACGAACTAGGGGAAACTTTCTTCAGAGCCGTCCTGTTTCCTTCCTTACTCTCTGGTGCTAGGAATGACGGTCTCGTGGGCAGTGGCCTGCAGGCTGGTGGCAGTGTAGGTTTGCATAATCTTCTTGCAAAGCATTTTAACAATATGCATCAATAGGCTTATTGCATTCACCCAATTCACCCCAGAATCCTAACTTTGGGAATTTATCCTAAGGAAAGCATCTGAAATAGAGCAAATTTTATGCATCAAGATGTTCACTTCTTTGTTGTTTATATTAGTACAAAATGAAAGCAATCTGAGAGTCCAGCATGGAGGGACGGAGAGAATTATCTGTATGTTATCATGGTCCCACATTGTGGAATATTACACACCTTTTAAATGTGCTTTAACAAGGAGAAAGTGTGACTTATGAGGTTACATAATATGTGAAATGTGCAGTGTGAGCTCCATACATATTCAAATTTGTAAAGGAAGGAAATGCACATTAGGAGGAATGAAGACTTCTTCTGGATGATGGAACTGAGCACATTTATTTTCTTTGTATTCTGCATTTTCCAAAGTCGATGTCACAAGCTTATATAACTTTGCAAACAGAAAAAGAAATTATGTGGGTTTTCACTGCTCCAGCCTAAGAAAGAGCAGAAATAAGAGCCACGTGGTCACCCCTAGAGACCTGTCCAGAAAGAGAAGAGAGGAGGAAACTCTCTTTTCCCGAGCAGCTCTTGGAGGGTCCCTCAGAGCCCACACCCTCAGCCTGGACATGTAGGACCTGCGCTCTGTGGGAGGGAGACTTACTGAGACCCTAAGACTTGCCAAGTTTAGGAGCAATTCCACCTGGAGGAGGGGCTTAAGCAGACTTGGAGGAGAGAAAGGGTTTCCATGTACATGACTTTTGGGGTTGCTTTGGGTGTCAAGATGCTACTTGACATAGAAAAGCTAAGAGCATTTGAGCTCTCGACTGTACCTCAGTCATGTCTTCATTCAGATCGAGCCCCTCCAAGCCAGCTCTGCTTCCCCTGGTGGGTATAGGTACCAGGGCCAGATTGCCTGTGTTCAAATCCTGGCCTCCTCCCTCAGCAGATGTGAGGCCTTGGGAAAGTGCCTTCCCATTCCTGAGCCTCAGTGTCCTCATGGGAAGTGGGGATCCGGATTGTCCCTATTTTGTAGGATTTTTCTGAAGATTCAATCTACATAAAGTGTTCAGGACAGTACATGAAAAACATTCAATTCATATAGGCATTATTATTATCCAGCATTCATAGTGGCTGCTTTTAATTAGTGATAAAATATGAAATCATCTTTATTATTAGTTACTTGTTTACTACACGTTTCCCTCACTCATATGATTTTCATGTCTTGTTAAATTGTTCAAACAGAGCCTGCTACATCATGGGTGCTCAATAAATAATGATTTGATGACAGAAAGATCACATGGGCATCTGATAAGGATCAGTCCTCTCCCCTGACCACAAGGGCCGGGCTGAGGCCAGCCCAGGGGATATGGATGCATCAGGAATATGCTGGTGGCCGGTGGGTGGCTCAGCAGAGGGGCCCCGTGAAACAAGGGAACTCAACGGTGAGAGCCAGGGGAGGGTTCTCGGGAGGAAGCTCTCCAGAGTGGTGAGTTTGGAGCCCAGTCTTGAGCTGCAGAAGCCAGCGCATCAAAGGGCCAGTGAGATGACAGCAGGGAACGCGGCTCTAACACAGAAAAGGGGGAGGAGGTCCGGGCCAGTTGTGGCGATGGCTGGCTTCCATGGGGTGCCCAGCAAGGTCACGAGCAGACGGGCCAGCTCTGTGGGAAGGACGGAGTTCTTGACTGGAAGCATGGCTAGCACGTTGTTTGTAGAAACTGATTAAATAGTAACAGAATTGGAAAGAGTAGAAAACTTAAGTAGCTCCCCCAAAATGACTCCCAGTCTCCTGTCCAATACTACTTGCATGAAATTTTCCTAATCACTCTGGCCATCTCTCTCGATGGCATTTTGCTTTCACTGACTTGGGTTTTCAATAATCTGGTTCAGTTCTACCCGGACTTAGGTTGTAAGCCAGACTTTCCTCCAACAGGATGGTTTTTCCTAATTTTGTGAGTCCAGCCCTGCAGAAGGAAAGGTAGACCGATTCGATCGTGCTTCACATGCCATTTGCAAAACGTTTTTAAGTCATTGTAAACTGATCTGTCCCTGCCTCCTCCTGGGCCCCACACTGTAATTTCCCCGAACAGCTCTCAAATTCAGCTCCCTCTGTCTTTCTTTCTCTCTGTTACGCACCATTACTGTTTGTGTGGTGCCTTTGAAAGCCTCGTTTGTTATCTTAATCTGGAATTTGTCCATATGAATATGTAGATTGCTGTTGTCTAAAGTTGTTAACTTTTGAGAGAGTGGCTTTGTGTGTCATTTGTATCTCTGTCCTCTGAGTCAGCATAGAGATACTAAGCCCCAAATTTTATAATATCCTGGGGGTATTTTTAGTGATATCCGTGTTTCCTTTTCTGGTGACTCTTTTTCATTTCTGGATGACTAAATTCTAAAAATAATTTTCAGTTAACTTTAATTTTCAAATATTACATTCCAGAAAGTTGTTGGGAAAAAGGTACAAGCATTTGTCACCAGTCCCTGAAGGCAAGAAGTGGATTGGCGAGAGGTTTGTAGAGCTGACAGTATTACGGCCCACATCTGTGAACGTGACTTAGTTAATGAGGTTCAGGAGTAGGACAGATGAAGCTTTTCCTGTGATGAAGACGGTCGTTGCTTTATGTGCCCCGTTTCTAAGAAGTTGGTCAGGCTAGCAGGTGCACTGTGAGGTCATTGCCTGTGACTCATGTGGAATCCACCCTTTCTGTCCAAACCTTTTGTTTCAGTAACTTCCAAACTCTTGGCAGCAACGAAAGCCAAATACAGGTATGTACTCACTGTGTAACCAGTATCACACCCTATATGCTCTTTTTTAAAAATAAAAGTTGCTTTAGACAGATTTTGACCTTGATCAAGAATGGCATTAAGTTCCAGGAAAAACAAACAAACCAGGAGTTGTAGTCAGGGAATTTTCCACTGAAATAACTCCTGTGCTAAATGACAGCAGGTAGAGGTCATCCATCAGTGTTACTAACATGGAAGGCACGTTTCTTCTCTCTGAGAAAGGGTCAGGCAGCGAAAGGCCAAAGTCGAGCTTTGCTTGGTGCCCTGCTATTTCCATGCCCAACGCTGCGCCAGTAGGTAACCACCGGTCCTGGGGGCGTGAGAGAGCCAGTCCCACTACCAGATGCCTCCCTGGGGCTGTAATCTCTGTACTTGCAACTGTCAGGCAGGCCAAGCTTCAGCGGCACTGGCCAGCTTCCAGGTGTTTTAACTTGATCCTACTTGTGATGGGCAAGGTTCATATTTTTATTCACATGTCCTGGTCTATGTCAGCACCTACCACATACATAATCCTTAAGAACTATTTGTAGAATTGGAGTTGTGGAAGCCACATTTCTCATATTGGTAAAGAGTGTTGAATGATTTTCCCAAACTCAGCTGGATCTTACCCACGGGATCCCACAGTCTTGCCGCTGGCGCCCTATTGTCGCTGCTGCTACAGAGCGGCAGGGATTTGAACGAGCTTGAGAACAGGCCTAAATGCAACAAGCTACTCTATTTTGCCATGTATAATGCGCACCCATGTTTTTGGCCCAAACTTGCAGGAAAAAGAATCTTTTGTTTTAATTTTTAATTCAATCTTTTTAATTTATTTACATTTAGGAACAAAATCAACAATTGTATTCTATGGTATTATTTTGCACACTGATACTGTTATTGCTTTCTAGAGTCATTATTTTATGTATAACATATATAAAAGAATTATACATAAGCATAAACAAAAGAATTCAGTCCATGTATGTGGATACAGAATTAGCACTACCCATGTATAATGCGCATCCCTATTTCCCCTCAAAAATCTGGGCAAAAATAGTGCGCGTTATACACAGCAAATACGGTACAGCTCTAGAGGAAAAGAAGAGGGACCGGGAAGGAGCAGAATGACGATAAAGGCTTTGGGTGTGGCTCGGAGTGGCATTTAAAATAAATACAATAAAACTTATCCTATAATCAGTAAACAGCAATATATTTAGAATTTTTCCCCTATTTACTTCCTTTAACATGCAATGGGGGGAAATGAAAAAAAAAAATCCAAGGACCGCATCACACAGATGGTTCTCCAGTTATTATTTCCCCCCTGATGTTGTTTACAAGAAGAGACGTGTTTAACAAAACGGGATTCACAGATTCCGGTGAGGCCAGCAGCTCCATCTGGGAAGGAGAGAGGAAAACAGTGGAAAGAACACTCAGATCATAAGCTTTTATTATGCACATTATTATGCCTCATTAATTAACCCAACCACTGTCCTGGTGACGTCCTGGGCTCACTTCACAGGAAAAAATTAGTCTAGATTGCCAAGTTCAAGAGACAATCACAGGAAGATTGAATTATGCCTACATTGCATTCTGCGGGGGCACCACGCCAAACTCATGTCAGATTCCTACGACTGGGATATCCTCCCTAAAAACAGCCCTGAACGACTGACGTCACAAGCTATTTGACGTCTCCACAGAGGATGTATTGGTCTTGCCCGAGCTTCCTTTCTCAGAACCGCATAATAGCCGAGAGGCAGCTTTCTGAGCATCTCCTTCTCTGACACAGGCCAGCTGGCTGCACCCTTTGTTATGTCCAATAAAAACACAATGTGGCAGGGAAGACACCCCACCTCGTGTGCCCCTGTCGCCCATCCTGGCTGGCAGCTGTCACAGCCCTGTAAGGACAGCTTGGACATTTAAAGAGAACAATGGGAACTCCTGGTGCTGGTTTTCCACCGTGGCACCCTTGGTTCTGTCGGTGATCTCGAGGCAAGCCTTTCCGTTTGAGAGTGGCTGAAGCAGACACGAAGCCCACACCGGGTTTTCGGGCTCCCTGGTCCCGGAATCTCTAACATTCCCAACACCAGACACAAAGGTCCGCTGGGGTGAGTAAGAACAATCACAAGGGTGCCTTCGAGCGGTGTGATGTTTACCAGTGGTCCAGGACTCGGCGAGGAGAGTAAAAACTGCGTCTTACAACCACTAACGAGGGGAAATTTGAAGGGTTTCAGTTTGGATGCCTGGATGCAACTTGGAAAGAAAGCTGCTACCTCGGGCCCATTCCTTTTCTGTGATTACAGGTGCCTCCGCCACTTCCCTTTTCAGCAGAAATTCCCCAGATCAGAACCTTTCACTCCTGTTTTCTAGCGGAGGTGTTGAACGTAGATACAATTTTGGAGGGTCCTTCCTCCACTGGATCGGCATTCCCTGCACGTCCACTGGGTACTTGGGTACAAGATACTTTGCGGGACGCATTGAACAGTCCATTTTCTTCTGGCCTCCCCGTGGAAACCTTCCATGTTGCTGTCCCCCACCTCCCCACCACCCCCCGCCCCGGTCTGTGCCCAGACCTTTCCTCATCTTTCTCTTTGCACTTTCCTTGGGTGGCCTCCTGTGCTTCCGGATCCTCAGCTTCTGCTTTTCGAGGTGTCCACGTTTGATTTTAACACCCGAGACCTTTCTCTCTCACTTAGGCAGCCTGCGACCTGTTGATGCTCTTTATTTTGGACACCTAAAGGATTCACAAAATTAACTTCAAAACACAAGTAGTTTTCACCCTCAAAATAGCTGCTCCTTCTATGTAGTCCCCTGCCCGGTGCTTGCTGTTGACTCTATCTCCTTTATATTTCTTGGATCTGCCCACTTGTTCACATCTTCCCGCTGCTGCTTCCTTCATCTGCATCACCAGCATCCCTCCTGTGGATTGCAGCCACACCTCTGATGACGCCTCTGCCCCCAACCCTCAGGGAGCTCTGGGGTCCTTTGCAGGACACGCACCCTTCTCTGTGGTGTGGCACCTGTTGAGTGTCTGGGGCAGCGTTTCACTCGGGGATAGCTTCTCACATGCCAGCCCTTCTGAGTTTCTTGTGGTTCCCAGTCACGTCATATTCTCTCTCACTGGTGGGCTTTCACTCTGTAGTGCCCGCTACCCATGCTGCCCTTCCGCCTTTTGTTTCTGCGCTGAGCTGTCTCCCCTGGGCCACTGCTGTCCCTCTGTGGCCATCACCAATTCCTTCCTCCCTGTCTGCATGTGCTGTCCCACCCTTCAGGAGGAAGAGTCTCTTTGCTTCCCTCTTATGACTTTCCATAAGACTGCAGAGTCTAAATCTAAGAAGAACTAGAAGCTGTCACCTTCTACCTCTGCAAAAGCCAGTGACATTAAAGTTCAGCTGCCTCAAGACCGCCATGTTGTGGGGAATCCCAAGCTAGGTGTGGAGCAACCACATGGAGGAGAACCAAGGAACCCAGTCCACTGTGATAACCTTGACCCCAGATGCATGACTCCCCTGACGTTGCTCCAGCCTGCTGCCACGGCTCAGGCCATTCAGCGGATATCCAGACACGGGGGCCGGGGAGTGGGGCAGAAACGAGCCCTCCCCACTGAACTCTGAGTTCCTGATCCACAGAATCACAAGCAAACAAGTAGCTGTTATGTTCACATACTAAGTTTGGAAAGGTCTTTTGGGGTGTGCATGACTAAAACGCCCTCCAAATCTGGTGTGGCTACTCCCCCCATAATCCCCTTAGTGCCTTTATGAGTCTGGCGCATTACTATTCCACTCCAATCTCCAAAATAAAGATTTTTTTCCTCCGTGTGCCTGCCTGGCCCCAATTTTCTCTCTTCAAGCATGTGGATATTGATTATATTAAAGGCTTGGAGAATCCTTTTGGGGAGAGACTGTTTTTGTTTGTAAAAGCAATCTGAGCCTCTGGAATTTGAGAAATAAGACTGTTACCAAGAACAAAGGCTTCTGGGGATGATGGTTGAGCTGGAGGTGTAATGGGGAAGGAAGGTCATTCAGAGAAGATGCAGGGAGGCCCTGTGAGGCAGGGGACCGTGTGGGGAGGCAGCCCGTGGACACTGCCAACTCAGAGATAACTAAGGTACATTTTTAAATGCACAATTTGAACTTGTTTTAGGTTTTCACATGCTAACTTTTCTTCCTCCTTTTCCCATCTCTCCAGCCCAACACCACCAGTAAAGCTTCCTTTAATCACAAGTTTTTCGGCAAATGGGATAGTTTTATGTGAACCATGGACTCTATCTCAGAGACTAACAGAATATCATCCCCAAAGAACATGACAGAAACTGAGAGGAGGGCCTTGGATGTTTACTGGACATGGAACTGGGGGAGCAAGATAAAATTAGCCAGATCCCAGGGGGCCAGGAGAGACACAGACTTGCGGGTTTGGAGTTATGGTGCATTCCCAGCACCTAGCGTGGTGTCTAGCACACTGTAGTTTTCAATAAGCATCTGTTGAATACATGGTTGAGCAACTGGAAGAAAGAAATAATGAAAGATTGATTTACAGGATGAAGTGTGGCTGCTTTAGAACCCATGAGCTGTGGCAAAGCAGCGCGAGAGCTGAAGTCAGGGAATGTGTTTGAGTCTCATTCCTCAATGACGATGGGCAAATTGCCTTTCAGCTCGGTTTCCTCATCTGTAGAGTAGAATCAGCAGTCATGCCTCTGTTACATGAAGGTTCAGCAGACACCCAGGAAAGGCCGCTGCTTCCCCACTGCCCAAGACAACAGCAGCCTGTACAGGATAGGAGACAGTGTCCTCAGGCCCTCAGTGGGGAAGGAGGGGGTGGGATCAGAATGTGTCGGAGAGCACAGGCCTGGGCTCCATCGTTGTTTCCAGGAATTTGTTCAGTCACGTTCACAAAAAGAGTTTTCTCTCATGCGTTCAGACCCTACATAGAAATCTAGGAATGGTCGCTAGCGTGTGTGTGTGTGTGTGTGTGTGTGTGTGTGTGTGTTTCGTTTTTGACATTCTGAATCTGCGAGGTGGAGGGACATGGGGAGACGAAAGTATAGTAGACTTGGGATAAATCATCTAAAAAGATGACAGGCAAAAAGGATGAACATTAGCCATTAAGGGTTATTGAAAATGAGCAGTGGGCCCATGGTCGCCGTTGGGTCTTGGCAGTGGGACCAAAAGAGGTAAAGGGACAGGGGAGAATTATCGCCATTGACTTACACAGGTTCTGACGCCCAAGTAGTAGTTCCAGAAAATGCATTTTCCTTCCAACCTGGACTCCTCTCCCAACCATCCCCTATTAACTAAGAGAAGCCACGTCTCTGTCCGGCTGGTAACCAGCGAGTACACTCGGTTTCTTCTCTGCGCCTTGTACCTTGCCCTCCCTGGTCAGGTGGCCTAGACTTCCATTTTCATCCTTCCTGTAACATGGTGGTGAGGATCCTTTAACATATATTTGAGGCCCCAAGAACTAACCCCACTGTGTTAAGCTGATTTTTATCTCCAGTCTTTGGTCACATGGAAAATGAATTCCGTTGCTTTCTGCTCTAATCTTTATTATTTCTTTTCTTCTGCTGACCTTGGGCTTCATTGGCCCATCTTTCCAGTTATTTTTAAGGCAAAACCCAAGGTCATTGACACGAGACTCTTCTTTTCTAATAAAGATGTTAAATGCTGTAAATTCTCTTCTCAGCTTCACTCAGTTGTCATCCCACACATTTTGGTGTGTTATACTTCCATTTTCATTCAGTTCAAGCTGCTTTTTATTTATTTTCTTGATTATGCCTTTGACTCATAGGTTATTTTGAGCCTGTTATGTAATTTCCAAATATTTGCAGGCTTTCCACATGTCTTTCTGACATTGATTTATAATTTCATTCCATTGTAGTTAGAGGATATTCTTCATATGATTTACATCTTTCAATTTATTGAGACTTGCTTTATGGCACAAATTATAGCCTATCTTAGTCTACGTTTCGTGTGCGCTTCGGAAGTTTTGTTGTTGCTGGTTGAAGTGCTCTACAAATGTCAAATAGGCGGATTTGGTCAGTAGTGTAGTTCCAAGCTCCCATATCCTTACCGATTTCTTATTATTGGGAGGAGGCTGTTGCAATACCTCACTATACTTGTGGATGCATCTACTCCTTCTTTTAATTTTGCCTTCCATCAAATTTTGCTTCATGAAATTTGAAGCTCTGTACTAAACGTTCGGGATTGTTATAGCCTCTCGATGAACCGATCCCTTACTAAACCCCAAAATGACCCTTTCGTTTTCATAGTAATGTTCTTTGCTCTGAAACCTCCTTTGTCTGTTGATTTAGCCACTCCAACTTTCTTTAGATTTTCCCTTCCTTTACCTTATTCATGCTTTTACATTTTGAATGGATTTCTTATAGGTGCCATATGCTTTTGTCTCACTTTTTAAAATATCATCTGGCAACCTCTGGGTTTTAATGGGAATATTTAGACCATTTGCGTTTAATGTGGTTAAAGTTGAGTTCAAATCTGCCATTCTGCTAATTGTTTCTCATTTGACCCATTTGCTGTTTATGCTTTTCTATGTCTGGCGCTCTTTGTCTGGCGCTCTTTTGTATTGATTATTTCTCTGAATTCCATTTTATTTCCTCTTTGGCTTAGTAGTATAACCCTTATGTTATTGTTGTTTTAAGTAATTGTTCCAGGGTTTATAATATTCATACTTAAATCTAATCTTTCTGGTAACTTTATTCTACTTAACTTCTAGTACAGGAGCCTCTCCAGAGAGCATTTTCTCTCCAATTGCTGGAGGCATCTAAAGCCAAATTGATTCCATTCAGCTATAATAGGTCAGTTGAGGTCAACGTTTGCCACCACATGCTTTTTGAATTTTGGGAAAAAAACAGATAAGGGGCCATGGGTCAGTATCCAGTTTAAGGTTCTAGGAATAAAAGTTTCCCTAGGACATAGGGAAGCTCTAGATCTGGGGAGTCTGTTTTCTAACTGGTACATGTGGGATCTTTGCTTGACTATATCATGGATTCTATTCACTCTGGAGGCTCTGAACAAAAGATGGCAGATCACAGTTGAGCTGCCATGCTGGCTCCAGCCTGACTGAGCTGCAGTCACGCCAGTGAGATAAAGCCCGCACATCTCACATACTGACTATTTAAAGAAAAACGAGAAGGAAGAGTGAGAGAGAGGAGGAAGGGAAGAAGGGAAGGTCTGTCGGATCGGCCTGGATAAGGGGCTGAGCTACGGATGCAGACAGAAGATGGGTGACGGTTGGGCAAAATGGACTTCTTCATAGTGGAAGGAAGATGTGGTTGCGGTTCGATGCTTATTGGGGACCAAGGCTCCATGAGCCCTAGGACAGTGGACCCTGGGGGACGGGCATCAGATCAGTGTCCATCCTCCACTCTTCGGTGAGGAAGAATTTCTCAACGGGACACGAAGTTCGGTCCTTGGAGGCTCAAGACTTGGGCGAGTCCAGGCCTGCTCCCGGGAGGATGTGAACGCAGTCGAGTGGCTCCTGAGCACACATGACCGAGACATGTGGCAGCTGCCAGTTTTGCAAAGTGTTTATTTGGGTGGAAGGAGTCACGAATGAATGTATCATTTTTAAGCCCCTACCAAGAAAACCACTAGATAATGCTAGGGTATCTATTTTTAGATAAAAGTTGGGACCTCACAGTATATTGTCAGCTACTGGTAATACTTTGTACTTGGCACCCCGATGATGCACAGATTTTCTTTAGAAGCAATAGCTCATCTATTTTCTGGAATATATGACTTGGCTTCCTCTGAAAGGTGACCTGCTGATTTTGACTAATGACCTTGCTAATGAATGTCACACAGAGACTCCTAACCCAATATTTTCATTTCCCATCAGAAAAGAACCTCCTCCTTGCAGTTGAATGTTTTCCCTGTGGTCACAGAGGTGGCTCGACCTAGAAGCCAGCACCAGAACCAATATCATTGTTCTTCTGGGCCACGGCTCGGCTTCCCCACCCCCATGGGCAGGAACAGTGCTGGCGTGCTTCCCAAAACCAACACGTCAGCAAATCATCTTTGTTTTATGTCCCCTTGTCATCAGGGGTTAATATTTCCTGGTGCATCAGCAAAGGATTCCATCTGGCTACACAGGCTTCCTTCTCCTATTGAGAGCCTTTGCAATTTGTCGTAAATCGTTGGTCATTAAATAAGCATGTCTCTTAATTACGGCAGGTCTGAGAAGAGTTTAGACCAGCAACCTTAAGAAAAAAACACCGCTCTTTCCTACCTCACATTCCTTTTGGCAGAACTGAATTATGTTGGACTTTGTTCTGTTTCCTGCTTGGGGCCAGTAATGGGACTTCAGCGTCCCTTGCTTGTTTGGAAGAAGGGTGACGTATTTCCTGCAGCTCTTTCTACAGGCAGACAGCTGTGGGTCCCTCACAGTAATGAACCAGACATCTTCTGGGCGTCCAGGGCAGCTCCTAAACATGCATCAGCCTTTTGTTCCTTGTTATGGAAAAAAATCTCGGCTGAAATCACTCAAGGAATTAAGTGGTATTTCTCCTCCAAGGTCCTCCTCACCTCTGGTGTCAACGGTGATTTGGCCCCTTTCTCAGCCTACGTGGTGACTAACTCTTGGGTGTGGTTCTCATTGCTGCTGGTTATTTGGGTGCAGCCAACCATTTGGGGGTGCAGAGGGTTTATGACAGCGACAGCCTTGAGGACAGAGATTGGCCATAGATTAGATCAACTTCAGACATGATACCATGACACCGGATTCAGCTGGATTCAAGTAAAACTCTAGGCAGTGTCTGAAAATCAATTTTCTAACTTAGTTCTCAGTGGAAGCAACTGTTCTGCATATTTCAGCAGCATAACCCTTACCTCTAAGACTTGCGCAGTACGGCAGCATCTCTCTCTGGCCCTGTTTTTTGTTTTGTTTTGTTTTTAGAATACACCGAGGGCCGTGCAAAGAAGCTGTGTTTCCTTTTCTTCTCTGTGTTCTAAAATTTTAAAAATGGATCCAGAAAACATTATACGACACAAATGCATGGCTTAGGAAGTTATTATAAAGATGAATATTCTTGCTACCATTACACAGGACAAGAAATATAAGTTACCCCCGAGTCAGAAGCCCCCACATTGTGCCACCTCTATTGACCCTCCTCCAAAGATAATCGTGGCCTGTTCTTTAGAGTGATCACTTTCTCGCCTTTCTTCACTGTTTTATCAATGATGTGGGTGGCCCTCCCTAGAAACCATAATTTAGTCTCGCTCATTTAGAGAAAATCAGTGCATCTCTTAATAGTTTAATCCACAGGTCCTTCCTTCATGCCATGCTTTTCCTTACAATTTGTCCCTTGAATAAGGGGCGTTTGACCTGGGCATTTCCTCCACAGCCCGGGTCTTGCTCATTGCCAACACGGGGGCCAGTCCGACACGCTCCTCCGTCCTCGGTGTTTGTTGTAGACCGGACCCCACGGGGCTGTCTGGAATTGCTCCTGCCCTCACCTCGGGCTGCTCAAACGCCAGCACCAGGGAGGCGCCACAGCTGCCGGCCGTTGAACTCGCCCTTTCGTTGTTTGAAGGTGGTGTTTATACTTGTTATCTAGTTTTCTTAATATATTTATTGATTTTAGAGAGGAAGGGAGGGAGAGAGAAAGAGAGAGAACCATCAGTGTGAGAGATAAACATAGATGGGTTGCCTTCCGCACAAGCCTCCACCAGGAATCAGGCCTGCAACCGAGGTAGGTGCCCTGACTGGGAATCAGACTCCAGCCCTTTGGCTAGGGGACCACGTTCCAGCCAGCGAGGCACACCAGCCAGGGCTGTTATCTAGTTTTGTTTTCAAATACCAACCGCGTGTTTCTGGTTTTGCCATGGTTATACTACCCCTTTCTGTGTTGGGCTTTGGAAAGATTGGAAAACAATGCGCCTGGCACTGCTGCCCTCCTTCCAGAGTCACATTTCAATGGCATGATTAAAAGTTAAGGGTTGGTCACCTGCCAAGTGAAATGCGAGTGAAGTCCAAGTGCGCAGAGAGGTCTGTAGTGGGAAGTGCATTTTATATTTCATTTCAATAAAAGGACCAGCACTCCAGTTTTTACTCAGAAGGTCACCAGTCCTTTTTTAAGTGTCTCATTTCCCGGGTCAAATATACTTTATTACAAAGCATGTGAGAACCATGAATAAACCACTGGCTTTGCTGTTGGCCTCGCCTGGGTTCAACTGCGGTTATGCCATGAATTGTTTCTCTGAACGTGGGTATGGGAAGTTAAATTACCCGAGCCTCATGTACAGTCCCTACAAAATAACACTCGTCTGACGGACTCAGTGTTTCCAGGGCCATCCTTATAATCCGTCTCCCACCTCTTGTCTCCCCCTCCTTCCCGCAAGACACACCACAGATTCCATTTGACGCTGCTCAGAGCTCTTGAACTCAATCGCTTGTCTTCATCTCCACCACTCTAATGCAAATCACCGTCTTCTATTTCCTGGACCAGTTGAGCATTCTTTATAACTCCCTGCCAGCACGCCCTCTGTCCCCCCATATCCTTCCCTGAAACTCAGCCAAAATAATCTCGAAATGTAGTTTTGCCAACCTCTTGCTTAAATAATACTGATTAGATCAACTCTTGTCTTAAAACTCTTCATGGTCTTCTCATGGCTTGCAGAATTTAGTTAAAGGGGGCGGGGGTGGAGGGAGGTGGAGGAGGGTGAGGGGGGAAGAAAGGTGATGGGCGGAGACTTGACCGGGGTGGCGAACACATAGTACAGTGCACAGATGATGCGCCATAGGCTGGTGCACCTGCCACTTGTATAATTTTATGAATGTCACCCCAATACATTTAGCATGAAGGAAGAATTTACCTGAAATGTGTTTGAACTAAAACAATCTGACCTCTGCCCACTTCTCAAGTTTCTCTCTCGTGACTGTCTGCATTTACCATCTGTGTGTTGGTCACACCGGTCACACTAGTTCTCACGGTGCCCCCTCTCGTCACAGGACTTTGCACCTGCTGTTTCCTTTCTGAAGGCCCCCTCTCCCTTCTCCATCAAGTTCACTTCTAATGACTCTTCACATGCTAGGGTGACTTCGGCGCTGCAAGGTGGCCCTCCCTCCTGAGCAGAGCAGGTCTCCTGCAGAGTGGGCACCGCCCGCGTGGAAAAGTCCACTGTGTAACCAACGCCCCTTCACTCCTCTGGGTCTTAACTTCCAGGAGGACAGGGAGAAGTTTGTTTGCCTTGTACCCCCAGCCCAAAGCCCACACATAGTGTTTAGAAAATTTCCCTTAAAAAAAAAAAAAAAAAGAAAAAAAGAAAAAAAAAATTTCCCTTAATGAGTGAATGAGTTCCCTTAATGAGTTTGATTTGTTACAAAGATAAGTTTTTCCTGTGTTGCGAATTGGCCTAAGCCGAGGTGTTTTAGACACCAATTAACTTCTCAGTAGTCGCCAAATTGCTGGAGGTCATGAGGTACCAGTAAGCAGCTTCCTCAAAACCCCACTACCAGATGATGATGAAAACCAGTCTCAGATCCCCTTTGGCCACAAACAGCCAAAACACAAATAAAAAAAAAATTCCGTCACCAGGACCCGAGCTTTCCAGTCCACTCTGGACTATCCAGAGTCAGAGCCTTCCAGCAAACCCAGCAAAGCCGCCGTGGTGTTTACATTCCTGACTGATTTCCTTGTCTTGGGTTATCACATTCATAAATGCCGGGAACGCCGAGATGAAAGAGCGCAATAAAGAATAAAGCAGTTCCTGCGCGTGTGCGGTTCCTGGAGGAATAAAGCAAATAAGTAGAAAGGAACTTCCCTCATTAAAAAAAATTCAAAGTCATTGTTTCCTAGCCCCATAATAGTAGCTCCAAACAACCGAGATAATTATGATTTATAATGAACATTCCCGGAGCACCCGAGGGCTGGCTTTTGCACCCACAATGAATGAGCCATTCTGACTTGTTTTGTGCGATCCCGAGAGGAACACAAGACCCGCCACCTCCCTCTCACTGGTGACAAGGTGACACTTTATCCAAGGACCCTGGAAGAACTCAGAGAGGTCCGTTTTCAGAGGGATCATTGGGAAGCGTCCCCAGAAAAACAAATTTCAGGAAAAGGATATAATAATCATTCAGATTAGATCAGTGGTTCAAACCCAGAAAGATTTTGCTTCCCTAAGGGACATTTGGTCAATCTGGGGACATTTTTGGATGTCACCACTGGGGGGCGGGCTACTGGCTCCTCGAGGTAAAACAGCTGGACCTTCCACATTGCACAGGATGGGCCGTACAAGAAGGATTTAATTATCCTGTGCACAGTGTGGATAATGATGCTGTTGAGACATCCTAGTTAGAGCGCGATGCGGAACTGCCGGGGCGGGGCAGGGCCTTGCTGGGCCTCAGGACCGTGCTGCGGCTGGGGGGGGGCACCAGTCACCGAGAGGCTGAAAGTCAAGCCAAGCCCAAGTTCTCTCTGTCCCAGCAAACCCTGCCAAGCCCCAAGTCTAGTTTTCTCTCCCCAGGGACTTAACGGGAAGATGGATGAAAGGTGAATCAGGCAGTGGTGTCAGGCATTCAGAGGATTACTCTGGAACGTGGTCTTTAACACAATCTTCTCCCATCTGGGTCTATTCCCCGCTCCTCCAGCCTTCTTGCCCCGCCTTCCCTTTGCCGCTTCCCACTCCTGTGACAGCTCAGCGGGGGCAGGGCGAGGATGAGTCCAGGCAGCTGGCACAGCCTCGGAAGGTCACGCACGGTGACCAGGGACAGCGCCCTGCGTGAGAAAAGACCTGATCCGCAGCGGTGGGACCATCTCTTGTGTTTCCCCACCTGCTGTGGTCCCTGGACTGGGTGGGCTCCCAGCCCTGAACGGTGTCTTCGAAAGTCCTTTCAGAAAGAAGAGACCTCAGGGATTAGGGGGCCAGAACGTGCGTGCATCCGACTGTGCTTTGTCCCCAATTTGAGCCTGAGTGGGGGTTAGTTGTTGAGTCCGTAGCAGAGTGCCCAGACCCAGGTTTGGGACATGCGACCTCTGAAGTGTAAATGTTCTCTTAGGAACGATAGGCTGGGCTACATTCGGTCATGACTATTTCAGAAAAATCCGAATATATATCGTCCTTACGAGTGTATGGGGAAATGTAACGACAAGTTCGGTGTTAGCTGAGCTTTCCCGGGGGCAGGTATGGTAATCCCAGTTCTCTCCCAGGTCCACGTGCCAAGCTCAGCCCCGCCCGCCCCCAGTGGTTTACAGCACAGGGCACAGAGCAGGCCACGGAGTCGTCTGGGGGAGAGCCCCATGTCCGCCTCCCTCACTCGCCTTCCTGAGCGCTGGTGAGCGGCCCCCACCGCAACCCGTCAAAGTCACTGGGAAAGAGCCTGGGTTGGGGCAGAGCCTGAGCCAAGTACCAGCTGACAGAGGGGACACCAGCACACAGATTTGCAATGGAAACACCCGCGACTTCCCCTCAAGGCAGCAGAAGGTGAGCTCTGTGCGTGAGTGGAACTCGGTGTGGATCCCAGCACCAGCTCCAGTAACCAAAGCCAATAGGCGCCAGGCCCTCCCACCCTGGGCAGAGAGGGCCGTGAGTACAACTGTCACCCGCCCTGGGGGAACAGCTCTGTCACCTGCCTTCTCCCTCCACACAGCAGGGATCCAAGCTCTGTCCCTCTGGTTAGGGTCACGTTTAACATTGAAGATGTCGAGGGTATTAAAAGTAGGACCTTATCAGTCTTAGGGCCCCAGGAAAGGCTTGGCCGAGGGGTCTGGGTTGTGAGGACATTAGACTCAGGGTGGGTGTGTGACAGATCGTGTGCAGCCAAGAATAAACCTTCCCTTGTGCAGCACAGTCACAAGCCCCTCGAGAATAACTGAACGCCCAGCAGAAGGTTCCCTGTTTCAGGAGTGGAGTCTCCCACTGGAGACAGCTCTCCATCAGATGGCGCCGGTTTGTGACGGTCGCAGGTGCATTCTTAGTTCCCTGTGCCCCTTTAGGGACCCGGCATGCCTCCCACAGCCCACGTTCAAGTGCCCGCGCCATTCTGTCGGGTGGCGGCCTGGGCTCCGATGGTTCTTACCACGAAACACAGACTTTAAATGGAATTGGAATATAACAAGGCAGATTGTTCCAATGTGAAAAATATATATGTGTCCATTTTTTTTTGGATAAAGAAGATAGCAGACAGTTGGTAGGAGGGCCCCATTCTTTAAGAAGAAATATAATTTCATGTGAACAGGAGAAAAACAACGACAGGCTCAAACCAAACAAACAAAAAGCCTGGGCTTCAGGAAACTTCAGTTAGTACTGCTACAAAGCCCACGTTTTAAGCTTTCCAAGAGGCCCTCGTTGAAGAAAGAGGAGACGCAGATGTGTCCCAATTACGTGGCTGTAGGAACTGTGAAATCCAAGTCTGTAGGTGTTTTAAGGAGTTTTCAGGGAAATTAAAAATTTAAGGGACTTCCCTTTCTAGCAATATGAGTAGATATCATTTAAAAGGATACCACCAAAAAAAAGTCCTACAATGCAGAATAAATTGTACTTTATGAAAATGTAAATGTGTATTTGAGTGTAATTTCTCCTTATATAGTTGTACATATTTTTGGTCTGCTGACTGATATATATGTTTCATACATTATTATATAATAATTCAGTGGGCAAAAAGTGCAGTGAGGTTATTGTCTAACAACACAACACAGAGAGCCGCCCTCAGTAATCAGAAAAGAAGACACTTTCAGGTTCTTGGATTATTTACAGACTTTAACATCTGCAAGGTCATCAAGCTATTACGATAAATCTCAAAGAATCGGTGTCATATACGTTTTCTTCTCTAACCACCATGCTGCTAAGGTAGAAATAAATAGTGAATAAAGAGTAACAGATAGCTCTTTAACTTAAAAAAAAATTGAACCTTTAAAAATTCACAAAAAAAATTAAAGCTGAAATAATTTGAGCTTTATAAAGTATACAATAAATAAACACAATAAATAACAGATTCCCTTAAAAATATAAATAGTAAAGACTGATTCAAAAACACCTTGAGACTCACAGTGGTTTGAGATGAGTGATTCCAAGTTTTAGGGAGCAGATAACTCTGTGTTCACACTGAATCGTCCCCAGAGATGAGGGCACCTTGACAAGGGTGTCAGGCAAACTCTCATTCACAAACACAGATGTGAAATACAAAGGAAAACACAGCAGACAGAACCCCCCATTGTATAAACAATAACATGTGATGACTAAGTTGAGTATATTCCAGGAATAAGCGATTAGTTTAATCTTAGGTCATCTATTAAAGTCATTCAGTACATGAACAAATCAAACAAAAAAATAATTTAATTGCTTCAATGTATACAGAGAGAGCATGCAATAATATGTAATACTCATTCATAATATTTAAGAATTCCTTAGTAAACTTCCAAAAGCTAAAAAAAGACATTTAATAAACATTTTCTATATGTACCAGCTACAATTAGAAAATACAGCGAAGATAATTTATTTACATCACCTAAAAATACAAAACACCCAAGAATAAAGAAAACAAATATATCTTTGTTAAAGGCCTTTAAAAAAATTTATCGAACGCCTTTAAATACCAACGGAATCAATATGTACTATGTCCACGATTAACAGTTAATATTATAACTGCCAGTTCTGTACAAATCCAGTTAATGGATTTAACAATATTCCTATCAATATCCTAACAGGTTTTCATAGAATTTGACAGACTCACTCAAGAATGAAAAATTCTTAATTTTTCCCTAAAATGCCATCTCCCGCTTCATGGCTGACCAAAAAGCTAGTTTTACATTCTAAGGCGAAGCTCAAATACTTCCTAGCTTGTAATAGAATCAGCTCTCGAAGATGCTGGGTTTGTTTGTATCACTTTAAATCCGTGATGTGGTATTTTGGGTGAGTGGAGGGATCCCTTCGCTGTCCCTTCCCCAGGGAGCCACTGGAGGGGGAGCCGCAAGGCTGTTTATTCGCACGCCCATTACCGAATGCTGGTTGACATTCAGTAAACATCCGTGAACTCGCGAGTGACCTCCCTAATTGGAAAACAGCGAGATGACTGTAAAAGTTTATAGTTGGCAAATTAGTCAGAGCTCAGCAAATAAATGAAAGAGCACAGAGAAACCCCCCTTGACCCTAACTTTATCTTGCACTGACTTTTGGGGCCCCTTTCTGCTTAAACAAGTGGATGTCAGAGTTTCACAAAGTAGCATAGCCCTGCTTGGTTCCTCTTGGAATCAGAGGAACGGGCCCTGATTGACAGCCTCAGAAAAATGCAAATTTCTCTCCACTGTTTCATCTGGTCTGGTTAAAACACACACACACACACACACACACACACACACACACACACACACACACAGAGTCATTTGCCCTTTTTTTTCTTTCCCCATAAATTACTTTATTGTTGTTTAATTACAGTTGACTGCATTTTCTCCCCACCACTCCCCATCACCCCAGCCAAACCCCCTCCCTCCCTTGCTTCCACCCTCCCCCTTGGTGTTGTCCATGTGTCCTTTATAGTAGTTCCTGAAAACCCTTCTCCCCACTGTCCCCTCCCTCCTCCCCTCTGGCTATTGTTAGATTGTCCTTAATTTCAGTGTCTCTGGTTATATTTTTTTTGCTTTTTTCTTTTGTTGATTATGTTCCAGTTAAAGGTGAGATCATATGGTATTTGTCCCTCACCGCCTGGCTTATTTCACTTAGCATAATGCTCTCCAGTTCCATCCATGCTGTTGCAAAGGGTAGGAGCTCCTTTTTTTCTCTCTGCTGCATAGAATTCCACTGTGTAAATGTACCATGGGTTTTTGATCCACTCATTTACTGATGGACATTTGTGTTGCTTCCAGCATTTGGCTATGGTAAATTGTGCTGCTATGAACATTGGGGTGCTTAGGTTCTTTTGGATTGGTGTTTCAGGGCTCTTTGGGTATAATCCCAGCAGCGGACTCATTTGGCCTTTTGACTTTATTTCACATGCACTCTGGGGTGGCCCAGAACGGTTTTCAGAGGGAATGCAGAGCTCTCGGACCCCCTCCGCCTCGTGCTAGCCAAGGTTCACCTAAGCGCGGAAAGGGTTTTCCTTTCGGTTTTGTGCTGCTTTTATTTCTTCCTCTGTGTTCATTCATCACCTTGGATGCTGTGCTTAGAGGGAGAGGGGATTCAGTTGCAGAACTTGCTTCCTGTTAATTTTTCCATTCCAGAACATTTTGAAAACAGATGTAATGCCTTCAATATAATAATAAAAGTAAAATAATCATATCCAGACTACTGAAAATCGTTTTACTAAGTGAAGTTCAATTTTCCTTTTTATAGACCTGGTACTGCAGTCTCTGCCTCTCTGCTTGCTTCCCTTTGGTTCATTAAATAATATTGGAGAGGTCATTTGCATGGTAATTTTATGTAAATGTGTAGGTGACTGTATTCCACCTCCACTGTAACCTATTAGGACTCATTATTTCACATATTTGAATAACAATGCTCTCTGAACATAACCACTGTATGTTTAAATAGGTTACATAACTAAGGAACAGAAAATTGTTCTGTACTACAAATACCAGCCCCCTTAAATATTTTCACTTCATTCAATATAATGCAGAAGTGTATTTAGGAAATAGATTGTAGGATTTTTATTCACTGGTTTATTTTGAGAAAATGGATTGGTTCTGAGTTATTTTTATTATATCCACAGCATGTTCACAGTAAGTAGTAAATAAACATGGGTCAAGTTCATGAACAAATGACGTCAGAAATGATGTGAAGAACCACAAAATTTGGGAGGACACTGAGCTTTAATTAATATATCTATACATATTCGAGGGACTGGAAATGACATACCAACAACCTTGGGGAGGGTACAACCCAGAGGGTATGTTTCGTTTCTGCTACAGATAGCTGCATGTCTACCATTGCTGGAGAAAACCAATTTCAATGTCCTAAAGCATCAAAGATAAACAAAACCAAAAATCAGCAACGACAACCACAACAGCAAAAGAAGTCCTCAGGCTCGACAAGGTGCTGTGATAACGATATGTTTATCTTGTCTCCCTGCCCAGCCCCCACTAAAATGCTTACACAGTATAGTACCCTTCTTTCTCATTAAGTACATCTTCTACACTAGTCGACTTTCTAATTCACATCTATGTGTAATTTAATTAAAGCATTACTAAGGACAGCTACAAGTCTCAAAAATGTCCATGTTTTGACAAGTAAAGGTGAAAAAGAAGAGATTCCTCAATGGATGGCAACTATTTTTTGGGTAACTTAAAAAAAAATGGTAGGTCAATAGAAGGAGCTAGGTGATATAAAAGGTATCCTAGAAACCGCTTAATCTGGAGGCCACAAGCACAGCCCTTCCCCCGGGCTGGGGTCAGACGTCTCCGCCTCGCGTTTCTGGGCCTTGCCAGGCTCTCTCACCAGGTACCTATGACCGTGTCACTCCCAGTAATAAGTCAGGAAAGAAAGAAATCAAATCTCGTCCTTGCACTTCCCAGGCGAGAGATTTTTCAGCTGGATCAGGGGCGAGGATAGAAATCGGAGAACAAACAAAGGTAGAAACAGCAGAACTGTCGAACCTAACTGCCGCAGACGGCAGAAGCCAGCTCGGAATGTAATTAGTCTGTTTTTACCAAAAAGAACGTTTCTGGGGATGTAAACCTGTTTGCATGCTAAGGACCTTGGAATTTACAAACACCAGATGATGAGATGTTGGAAGAGGACACATTCTTTTTATTTTATTTTTTTCACGGTTTCCCAAATCCATTGGCCATTTACTGCCCCCATTAGTTCTCCTAAACAACGTTAGAAGGTAAACACAGGGTCCAGTTGATTACTCCTACTTAGATGAGGAATTGAAAGTTATTTAGCTTGGCCTTGAGAATTTACTTTACATGTGCCCATTTACTCTCACTTGCAAAAAATTGCTTTGGCTTTAAAAACGAATTCTGCCTTTGAGCAGAACACCGCCGCCCAAGCAAGACTGCTTGTGTGAAGACGGACACCTGGTGGTCAACGTGGGGAACTGCAGCCCTGGGAAGACATCTGAGGATGTCTCTTGCCCCCCTTCCCCTCCTGCTTTCTGGGTACGGACTGCTGTTGACGGTGGACAGACTGCAGCTGTATGAGAGCGAGTCTCAAGTTCAAGGCAAAGGATTTCCAGAACAGTTACATCAACTCCATGAAAGCTCCGGGTCACAAGTTCTCTAAATTATTTAGAAAGCCAACCAGTGTAGTGTGTTAACCATTTTTAAAAGCCACTAAAAATCTCTTATCCAGGGAGCTGCACGGGAGCCTTAGTGTTTGGGAGTAAGGTTTAATCTCCACCTCAAAACCTCCGGGCTTCCTCTGCCAGGGTAATGAGCTTCTGTTTTCTTTTTCGAAGAAAAAAAGAAGTGCCGAGTCGTTCGCACCACAAAAACAAGCATTTTGAGCTTCTAAATATGGCCTTGCCCCTGAACTGACCCTGTTTTTTCCAAATTGAACTCTGCAGGACAAAAATATGTAACTGAAAAAAGAAAAGGAAAGTAAAATCCCACTTTCTAGCTGCTCCTGGTTCCTGGTTTTGTTCTCTTTAATTTTTAAGCATGGAGAGAAGCTTCTGGGAAGCTGATGGGAAGCCCTTTCCAAATTTTCTCAGGGTTTATGTGCTTGGTGTGGGAAAAATGACACCGAATCCCGGGTCCTCGTTGCGATGTTTGCAGCTGTAATGAGGAGAGAGGACACAACATATCCTCCAGAAAGGTCGGGGTCTCATGAACTGACACACTGCGGAGCTGAGATACCCTGATTTCCCCTCCTGCTGCCCCAGGAAAAGACACTCCAAATCCGGGGCCGACTCCCCGATGTATAGTTCCAGGCTCTGCTGCACTTGAAGTGACAAGACCTTCTGGGTCCGGATGGCCTTTGCCGAACTGACACGGGGCCATTGCTACATGACCTGCGTCCCACCCCTGGGGGAGGGTTGGGTGTCAAGCTTGACCCTAACCCTGGTGTGCCCTTGTCTTCTTTCAAGCTCACACATGCACACACCCAGACACGCCCTGCTGTGAGCACAAAGGCTGACTGGCCAGTGTTTTTATTTACTGCCACCAAGAAATGGGCACAGCTTTCGCAGAAGTGTTACAGGAGAGAACACATTCATTTAGCTTGAGTCAAGGAGTGTAAATCATGACCCCTCCTCCCTTCCTTGGTCATGTAAGTGAGACCCGCTGACAAAGACTGAAAGATGCCTGAAGAAGGGGCTCCCGGTAGCCACTACAGAAACTGTCATGTCACAAGAGCCATTTAAAGTTCAGACACACTGTCGCCTTTCAGAAATCCTTACGAGCAGATACATTTTAGAATTCAAAACATTTCAGGTGGTAGACAGGCGGCACAGCCCATACACCCAACATTCTGTAATACTCCAAGGCAGGATCGGAGTGGGACTCCCTGATTAACATGCAAATAGCTCTGCAACAAAACGGAGAACTGGTCACATTTTTTAAAAGACTAAAACTAGTCTGACACTGGCTCGGAGCAGGTGGGGCCACCAAATGAATCTGATGTACGTGAAAAAAACTGGCTTCTCAGACTCGTTCTGAATTTTCTATTTCACGTAGTAGACTGTGGTCCTCTACATCACGGAAGAGCCATTAGAGGCCCGCGGTTCTGTCCAGAAGTTTCCAATAACCCGACTCAAGAGGTGCAAATACAACTGAGAAGAGAATCTATTACCAAGTCACTTCCTTTGCTCATTGAAAGTCCGTATATTCATCATAAAATCATAAAACTTTTAGAAGTAACCACAGGAGGAAATCTCTGTGTTGTGGGGTTAGATGATGTGTTAGAAATGATACCAAAAGCACAGTCCAAAAAGCAAAATTGGTCTTTATCAAGTTAGAAACTTGGCTCAGCCAACTCATTATCAAGAGAATAGAAAAGACAAGCCACAGACGGGGAGGAGATATTTTCACTTCACGTACGTAACAGAGAACTTATACTCAGAATATATAAAATTCTTTATGTTCAACAGTAAGAAATCAAAGAACCCAATAAAAAATGGGGGTAGGACTTGAATAGACACTCCACCAAAATAATATAAAAATGACAAAGAAACACGTAAAAAAGATGTTCGACACCAGAGTCATTAGGATAATGTAAATTTAAAGCACAAAGTGATATTACTATATACCCATTAGAATATCTAAAACGAAAGAACAGATAATACCAAGTGTTGTCAAGGATGTGGAGTAAGAAACTCACTCATGTTGCTGGTGGGACTGAAAAATGATACAGCCACTTTGGAAACTGGTTTGGTGGCTTTCTTATAAAGTTAAATATCCACTTGTCATATGACCCAGCAATCTGCCTGTTTTCTTTTTACACCAGATGATAGAAACTTACTTTCCCTTGAAAACTGGTATACAGATGCTCATAGCAGCCTTATTTGTCCCAGCCCCAAACTGGAAACAGCTCGAATGCCCTTCAGTGCGTGAGAGGATAAACTAAGTGTGCTACACAGTGTGATACATCGCTGCTCAGCAATAGAAAGAACAGACTGTGGATAGACACAGGCACTGGGATGAAGCTCAGACGCCGTGCTGAGCAAAAGAAGCCAGTCTCAAAGTCAGATGTGTCGACACGGAGGATAGGTTCATGGTTACCAGGGGGTTTGGGTGGAGGGAGGGTCTCACCATAGAGGGATACTGTGAGGGGACATGGGAGGATGATGGGAACATTCTGTATCCTTATTATGGTGGTGGTTGTACAAATGTATAACTATGTTAAAATTCATAGGACTTTACTCCAAAGAAAAGAAATCAGTGTGGGCATATGGTCATTTGAAATATAAAAACCGTAAGAAGGGCTAACACATTCACATCTGACTTTCGTGTTCCTAGCTTATCGCAATCCTCAGCTTACCTAGTGGGTGACGTTCTCCTTCATCCATCACTGCCCGCTGGACCAGGTGACAGGAAGCAGGGGGTTGAGGGGGTGCAGGGAAGCACCATGGGCACAGGGGTGAGGCAGGCAGAGGCCCTGCCACACAGGGCTTGCGACCTGGGCAGAGGAAGGGGACAGAGAGGTGACAGGTTTCAGTGAACCCCACCACACAGACTCAAGGTGGGGAACCCCAGGGCTGTGAGCACCAAGAATGTTTTCCTTATTTGGCCCAGAAGGAATAACCGTTTGTGGTCACTGGTTTCTTACCAAGTCTACTTTTTGAGGGTAATTTTGAAGATCCCTTTGCTTTGCCCAAAGTATATAACAAATGAAAAAAGGCCCGTCAGTTGGCAGGAGTGGTGTGGGTGCTAGATGCAAGCTTAGTGAACCGTGCCTGTCCCAATTGTCCGCTCTGACACACGGGAGTCCCACACTCACGAAAGAGTCATTAAACAATTGAATGAAAGGCGACACCGGCGCGACATTTTAATCAATGCAAACCTTTCCAGGGTGACTTCCTCCTCGGCCAGCATATGTACCAGTGCGGCTCCTCGCCTTGTCCTCGGGTGGCAGGGGGTGCGTTCCCATCCACGTGCCTCACCCGTGCTCGTGCTACCTGGGGTCACGTCCAAAGGGAGAGTCCCTGAAAGTGAGTCACCATGACTAGTCATGTCCTGTGGCATCAGTCTTTGAAACCAAAGGCCATGGCCACCCTCTTAATACCCACAGGAAATAAATAGAGAGCCGCGAATGGCGATCCTTTTTAGAAAACCACTAATCCTGCTATGATAAGTGACTGGGCCCTCACTCAAGTGGGGTGTTTGTGCTGCCATGGAAACGGAGGGGGTGTTTTCCCGTGTTCTAAATTCAGCGTCTGAATCTAGACAGAAATGTGCTCAATGTCATGAGTCCAGTTCCCTAAACTCAGCCTTACTTCAGGGTCTTTATCTGGGACATAAAAGTCACTCACCACAGCCTGATGTGCACACGTGACGATGAAGCTCCCTGAAAAAATGCATATAAAATGTCGTTGTTTTTATTCCTATCTGGGCAGAAGTGAAGTTCAAAGTCAGAGTTCCCCCATCAGGACTCAGCTTCTGTGATCAGCCAACCATTTCTGTTTAGAAGATACTTTTCTAAAGTACGTGCTAAGTATTTTCGGCAAAGAAACCCAGCTGTGAAAATACTGTTAACATTTGCACAGTTGTTTTATATGTGGATTTATTTTTACTTGCACTGACTTCGGTGCAATTTTGGGGAGAGATGTGCCCCGGCCCCTCTCTCTGCCCCAGCGCTCACTCTCGCTGACCCTTCCCGGTCTTCTGAGCGATGATAGGCCCCCTCTCCAGTTCTCCTGGGCCCCAAGTGTTCTGTGTCACAGCACACCCTCGACTAATTAGCATGAATAAGTGACGCTGAGAGGAAGAGCCCTGGGGAACAAGCGGGACTGCTTTTGCCAGATTGGACTTGACCCAACTGGCAAACCTTCCCAGTGCACTTTCCCGTTCTCCTGCCTCCAATGTGCTCCTGCTGCCTAAACACACATTTCTTACACCGGGTCTTGGACACCCTGGGAGGTACAGCGGCCCCGTGGACTCTTTGCTCCAGGAAGCACGTGGACTTCGTTTGCTTTCATTTCACTTTCTTAACCGTACAGTGATGAGGCATCATTTCTGCCTCCTAAGGTCCTAAGATGCTTCAGCAGAGATGGAGAACACAGTAACTCATTCTTTATTGAGCACCTACTGTGTGCAAGGCCCTGGGCCGGGAACGGATAGTAGGGCTTCCCAGAATGAGCAGGATTTCAACAGGCAGGGACCACAGCAGGACAGACCAGGTGGGCTGAGCGGCAGGAGGAAATGCTGGGAGGTAGAGAAGAAAAAGGACAGTGGGACGCTCTGAAGAGTGAATCGGAAGAAGGGTCGAGTGGGGAAACTCGAGGTTCAAGTCCTAGCCCTTTCCCTGTGCACTCCGAGTCTCAGTTTCCCCATACACAGAGTAGGGACAGTGCTCGGACTTCAGACGGTTGGCGGAGGCATTCAAGGTGCTCTATTTACTGTGGAGCCCACCTGGCGGTGGGAAAGGTTCACACAGGCATGCTGGGAAATCATGGCCATTATTATCCAATTAATGCAATTTGGGGATATTTAGAATCTTTCTGAATATGAATTCAAAAACCAAATGAGATTCAGGTAGTGGCTCATTCAGTGTCATTTAGTGATGTTGAGTCACGGCTCTTCATTTTACAGACAGGGAAAGTGATGACTTGAAGGGGTGAGCAAGCGAGCAGGCCTTGGTCCACGGGATGCTGGGTAGATGGGAAGAGACCCTCACACGGGGCTCGCCAGGGGCCGGGCCCTGCCCACCTGTGCCGCCTGCTTATTTAATCCCCCGACACCCTGATGGCTACGTGTTACTCCTGCCATGTGTTTGTTCACTGCCCACAGACACTCACAGAGGTGTGCAAAAGCCGCAGTGTAGACTCAGAACTGCTGGGGACCTCAGTGACCGCTCTGTCCAGTGTCCGCACTCGGTGACGACACAGGGGTCTGTGCTCTGGGTGACCTGCTCTGAGTCATCTGTGTCCAGGGCTCCAACGTCGGCCTCCAGGCCCAACCCCAGCACATCACGCTCCTCCCTTCATGTGTGAACTGAAACATAAATAAATAAGTGACTAAGGACCCAATAAAGTGAGGTGATTACGAACAGACTGAAAATCCGGACGTTTTCAGTTCTGCCCTGAAGAACATATTTTAAAATTTCATATCAAGGACTTTTGGTTAATAACAATGAGTAAGTAGTGACATTTTTTATTGTACATCTTACTTGACCGTGAATAGGTAACCCAAACGGCCCCACGTCTGCTGAACCTGAGGGAAAACCCTTCCGATGAGAAAGCCCCAGACCCAAAAGGGTTTATCCACATCATCCAAGGTCAGTACACAAAAATTAGTTTTATTTCTATGCTCGTAGCAAATAACCGGCAGTACGTTTCAAAACAGACCATTTATAATTAGATAATAATCAGAAAGAGCGAGAAATCTTAAAAACGTGCGCTCGCGTATTTGACCTAGTGTTTCTCAGCTGTGGGTCCAATAATGAGCCTGTGGTATTAAGAGAATGAATGAGTGGATGAAAAAATACTCAACCTATAGTCAGAATAAAAAAAAAGGGACAGTGTGCTAAAAAGTAATAATTAAAATAAGTTAGACTTGGACTCAAAATTTCCATCTGAGGCTGTTCGTCCAAACCAGACCCTAAATATCTGCTATTGTTGAACCAAGCAATAAATACCACTTCACCCCGGTTCCCTCACGTCCCGGCAACAAGTCCTAGTCCCCACCAAGGCAGTGCAGCTCCCAGGTCCTGCTGCCTCTTCACGTGCGTTCTCTTCAGCAGCTGTGACCCTACTCAGCGCGGCCGGTGACAGGGAGCTGCCCAGATGGTTACGTCACTTGCTTGGTTTTTCCACCAGAAAAAAAAAGGCTTACCTTTTAAATATATATATATAACACTCAGATTCTTGGGATCTGTCGTTCATCCATGGGTTTCAAACAGGACTCTCAGAAGTTTTAAGTTATTGTACATTATTTCCTTCTTTCGAGGCTCCGAGCCCATAATAAAAAGAAGAGTCTCCCGCTGAGGTGGGCGAGTCAGCGAAGCCTGTTGGGAGCCCCTGAGAACAAGGGAACCCGGCCCAGGCACATGGGACTCTTGGCTCCAAGAAGAAGGGTCCTTCCTGCAGGAGGAGGCCCGGCATCGGTGTCCAACACGTGAGTTCTGTTCAGAACTCTGGTCCCCAGTCGGTTTTAAAACACCGAGTCCCAGGAAAGCTGACGTGGTTCGCATTTGCTTAAATGAAAGAAGCATTTTTACTCTTTTTATGGTTGGCAAGGATATTGTGGTGCAAGTATTCGCAGGGAGGAGTCCCACAGTTCGCACGCGCAGGGCCTGATAAAAATCTGCCAAGTGAGGGTGCCGCCTTAGGATGGAAATCCAGAGACGCAAAGCTACCGAACCACCCATCTTGCTGAGTTGTCAGGTGACCCAGATGGAGAGAGAATCGGTGCCCAAATTTGATACCTCAGGAGGAAAGTGTCGAGTTGGTCACCCAAAGTCCAAGAAGAAGAGTGACTCTTTGTGACTCTTGCTTGTTCTGGGGGCCATCAGGTGACCACAGCATGGTCTCGGGGTCAGAGCTCCGGGCAAGGACGCCAGCTCCACCCTCCGACAGGCTCTGGCGTAGACTGGGTGACCAGTAAGCACTAGGTACTAGGTGTCCACACGTGGAACAATGAGGAAAGTGATAAGCCTGAGAAACCAGCGGAATCAAACCTCGTTATCATTTTCTGTCTATTCTCGCCCTTGCTCAGCCCTTCTGATTGGTCTTCAGAAATCGTAATTTCAGCAGATTCCAGTCAATATGCAAGGAAACAGAACAAAGGGGGAAAAACCCAGTGAGTAAATTCACCTAAGATTAGAACACACTGCTGATGCATTTTGGATGCCAAACTAAATATGAGATTTTAGGCTCTTCGAAAGGAGGGGCAGTCTGGACCCACCCCTGTGTCTTCCACTCTCCCCTGAGAGTTCATGGGGCAACTGATGGACGGGAAAGTGGGTCTGCGAGCAGAAGAGAGTCCTGCGCCCAAGGACGCTACACTAAACGGCACTTCAAATACCCAGACACTGTGGAAAAGAAGCCACGCGGCATGACTGTGCTCATTCCCCAGTGCTGATGGTGATGGAAGTCAGTGATGGACAGAGAGAGCTGGCAGGCGGAGTGAAGAGGTGGAGGCTGAGTAAGGGGACAGGGGACAGGAGAGCCCGGGAAACTGGTACGCCACTGCCTGTGACCAGTCTCTCTCTGGCATCCAGTTTCCCTTTGGAGGAGTGAAGGACCTAAACTCAATGGCTGCTAACTCATGTCCCAAGGAACCAAGGGTTCCAAGAAAGGGACTTTGAAAAACTTTTTTTTTATTTATTAATTTTAGAAAGGGAAGAAGAGAGGAGAGAAGAGAGACATCAATGTGTCGTTCCACTTATGAATGCATTCATTGGTTGATTCTTGTATGTGTCCTGACCAGGGATCCATCCTGCAATCTTGGTGTATCAGGGAGATACTCTAACCAACTGAACTACCTGGCCTGGGCCCTAAGGCATGGGTTCTTCCTTTGATTTCCCCAGAAACAGACCCCAAGATAAGAATTTGCATTGACAATGTTCATTGAAAGGTGACCCCAGGAACAGTGATCTGGGAATGGAGAAATGAGACAGAGGAGTGAGCTAAGTCCAGAAACTGTGTAATAAGAAAGTGGCAACTGGGAGTGTTTGAGATGAATGTAACTGGGAAGCTCAGGACCCGTGGGTCATGACAGTTTCCAAACTTTCGGACTTGGGTACACCTCCATCGTCTTATAGTCCTGAGGACCCCGGGAAGTTCATGTTGTTTGTGTGGATTTTCTCTAAAAATATTTACCTTATTAGCAACTGAAACAGAAAACATTTACGTTTTCCTGTGTTTGTTTACAAACAAGAATAAGAGCATTGCATGGCAGATAAATGGCCAGTATTTTATAAAACACCATTATATTTTCCAATATTAAAAATGATATGAGAAAGATGACATTACATTACATAATTTACACAGATCTGTTCAATAAATGGCTTAATCAAAAACAGATAAATTCTCATCTGTGTTTCTGTGTTCAATCTGTGGCCGCATGGTTTGGTTGGAGCGCTTTGCCTTTAACCAGACACGGCATTAGAAAGGGGGAGAGTATTTTAATCATGTGTATAATTTTGTATACTCCCAGATCATTATATAAAATCTTTTTTGATGTCACACTAAAACTCGACAATTGGTAATTTCTTAAAGGTCGGTTTCGTCGTGACATTTAAAATTATAGCCATGAACTGTTTGTACTGTTTTATGGAAGTCCATTTTCCTCCCCTGCATTTTGAACAAATCTTTCACCACATCTTTCATCTGTTCCGTATCTACCTGTTTAATGTGGATCATGTGCTGGTCCTGTGAAGATGCACGGCTCGCTGAGTCGGGCAGGTGTTCCAAATGCTGACATATTTCACTGCACAGCCTCCAGAATCCGCACCCCTCATGGTCTCCACTTGTCTCATCAGAAAAGCAGTTGGGGGAGCCATGGAGTTCACAGGGGTCAGTGCACGTTGTCAGAAATTCTGATCTTCTTTTGAAAGCTCCGATTTTATTCGTGGCAACAAATACAGTCAATGGATTCTTTGAAGTGACAGCCTCATCCCAAATTCCTTCAGTTGGGGAGAAATGTCTTCCAAGTCTGAAGGAGCACACTTTGTTCTTGCAACTCAAGCGACCACACACGCCCCTCCTGGAAAAAAGCTTCAACCCTCCGATGGAGCAGAATTGCTTTCTCTGTAGTTTCCGTCTTATCCAAAGGATGTTAAAATGATTTACACCGAAGGGCCATATGTAATGCAATGTAATCACTTCTTACTGCTTCATCAAGGACAGTGTAAGGGAAACCATTTTTTGCCCCTGTCCGTTCAGACAGTGAAGAATGCAATGGCCACAGATAACACTAGTTCGACAAACACACCGGGTGTCTCTGACTGATTCCACCCTTGATTTTGCACTTGTCTGTGCAGATGTTAACTCAGTGAAAAGGACAAGTCACACTTTACCATTACTGGACAATAGCTTGAGGACTTCCAGGTGGCCAGGGACCATGCTTTGAGCACGTAAGCACCAGAGCTTCCCTCCTGAAGGGCAAACAAGCCGGGAATGCGTAGGTGAACAGCTTCTCTAGAGGGGTGCAAGGACTCCCCATAACATCCCACCCATGATGCCTGGGATGCAATAGGCTCAGTAACCTGGGAGAGTCCTGTGGGAAGGACATGAACTTGCTGGAAGCTGGAAGTCAGGAGGGTGTGCGCTGAAATAAAAGAGACCGAGGGGAATGAGGTGTTTGAATGAACAGGGGTCCAAATAGCTCTTTGCAATCTTGGTGGCAGGTATTTTACATCAACCCTGGGAAACGGGATTGCTGGATCCTGTGGTAGCTCTATTTTTAATCTTTGGAGGGAACGCCATACTGTTTCCATAGTAACTACACCATTGTGCATTCTCACCAAAAGTGCACAAGGGCTCCAATTCTCCTTGTCCTCACTTGTTACTTCTGCATTTGTTGAAGAGATCCTTCTTTTTTCATTGCGTATACTTGGTGCCCTCATCAAAGATCAGTTTACTGTACATGTGTAGGTTTACTTCTGGGCTCTCTAGTCTGTCCCTTGGTGGATATATCTGGGTGTATGCCACTGTGATCCTGTTTTGATCATTGTAGCTTTAGACTGTGTTCGGAAGTCAAAAAGTAGGAAGCCTCCAGCTTTGTTCTTCTTTCTCAAGATGGTTTTCAGTCTCTGGGGTCTTTTGTGGTGCCATATGAATTTTAGGATTGCTGTTCTATTTCTGCAAAACGAAAATGGCATTGGGATTTCGATAACAGTTACATTATATATAACTCTGAGCAGCATGGACATTTTAACAATAGTAAGCCTTCCAGCCCGTAGATAAACACAGGCCTTGCTTCCGTTTGTGTCTTCTTTAATTTCCTTCTGCATCGTTTTGTCGTTCTCAGTGTATAAGTCCTTTACCTCCTTGGTTAAGTTTACTCCTAAGTGTTTTATTATTTTGGATGTCTTTAAAAATGAAGTTGGTTTCCCAATTTTCTTTTCATTGTGCATTTGTCCTGCTTTTATACAATGTTCTCCCCTGAGGCCAGAAAGCAGAGACACCCACAGCGTCTTTCTTAGATCCTGTGCTTGGAGCCACTGGAACAGCCAACCCTGTGCTAATGATAAAACGGGCTCGTCTTTACGCCCATGCTCTTCAACGTGCTCTCAGATCCCAAAGGGCCTCCCGACCCCAAGCTCTTTATTATGCACATCCTCTGTAACAACGGCTGATATTTATGGGGGGGAGCGCGGGCTGGAGAGCTGTGGAAGGGACCTCCTGCATTTCCTCATGGCTCGGCCTTTGGTTTGGTCTTCTTCACTGAGGGAATGGCATTCTGGGGATTTGTAGAATGTTTTTTTCCCCTAAGTTGCGGTTTTAAGACAGACAGACCAGTTGGAGGTGTTGCATTTTGCTGCAGCCCCTCTGCTGGGTCCCTTGTGGTCTCAGACTGCTCCAAGTGCAGGGCAGACTTCACTCCTGCACTGAAAGAGTACACCTGAAGTTATTTTTTTACCTAACTTGTCATGGGACCTGGCTCTTGGAAGGGGGCCCCGAGCTGTCTAACTCGACCACTCGGCACTGCTGGCCTCGACGTTACTGAGGATGGTGGTATGAGGGCCTCTGCACCTGGGAAGCAGGTCAAGAAACATTGTCGTGTGGGGAGCACAGGGGATGGGGATCTGAGGAAGGCGGGGGACTGTCCCTGCACCTGTCAGCTGTCTGGAAAGGGTGGTCGGAGCTCCCGGGCTGGAGGGGAGTGGCGGGTTGTCGGCTCCAGACAGGAACGGCTGAGCAGAAAGCTGTGGAAGGGCCCTCTCTGTAGGCATGGCCCTGGGCCTCTCTGGAAAAGAGCCGGCCACAGGCCCAGAACAGTTTTCACCCTTTTACCTGCACAACCAAAGTGCTGGCCGAGAGTGATTCAGGGAGGTACAAACCACATCATCCCTCCTTATCTTCCTTTCATTAGAAGCGCACAAAGCCCTGGCTGGGTAGCTCAGTTGCTTAGAACATCGTCCTGGTACCCCAAGATTGGGGGTTTGATCCCTGGTTAGGGCATACACAAGAATCAACCAGTGAATGCATACATAAGTGGAACAACCAATGGATGTTTCTCTCTCTCAAATCAATTTTTAAAAAAATTTAAAGCACACATATACACAATAATGAGAACAAAAAATAAAAATGCTCATTCCTTTTTTCAAAAATAATATAATTCTTATACAAATTAAAAAATACAGTGAAGCTAATTGTGATAATAACAACAATAAAAACATAACTATAAAAAATCCATCATCTGCGGTCCCCTTAGTCAAAGTCCTGCTGTTCAAAGATGAGCACTCATGGTATTTCAGTGCAGTGCCTGCCTCTTTTTCTCCCCTACATTTTGCATCTATGTGGGATCATAACATTGTTTTATAACCGGCTTTCATTTTGCACATACTCCTGTCCAGTAAACACTTTACCCGATCCATTAATCTTCTGTCACATCATGTTAATCACGTACTATTTCATACCCAGTGAAATGAGTTTGGTTTCCTTGGCCACAATCCACGCTCTCTGCGCGTCGGGGTCCCTGTCTGTGGGACAAGGCTGACTTACTGCAGGTATTTCGGAGCCGCTCTGAAAGCAGAGGGCCTGCCGTGGTCACCGCTCAGGAGGGCGGCTTCTTCGTGTCCCCTTTCTGCCTCCGCTCCTGCTGTGAGGGTTTGCTCCAGCAGTCACCCCTGTCACCTCTTCAAATGACTCCTTCTTGTTTTATAGCAGTTTTATTAGCACAAATCAATCCTTGTTTTCTTAGACTAAAGAACTAAACATGAACTTATAGGATCAAGATTTATGAGATTAACACTGGTACCTGGGAAGTCCCTGAGTATTTTTATTGTTCCGTGAACGTGGTCTGCACACCTCCTGAGGGCGAGGCACCGGGTGAGGTGCCAGAGTTCCATATGCACACGCAAGGGGCACAGCAGGCACAGGCCCGTGTGCAAGGGAGTTGATAGGCGAGAAACCCGCGTATGAAAAGAAACACAGGCTTGTAGAGCCATCTCTTCCTTGGAGAAAAGAGAAGTACTATGCAAGGCAGGGACCCAAACACGCTGGCTGTTTGCTGAACTGCTAAGATGAGCTCGCGGAAAAGGAGGACGACGTCTGCCTGATGTGTGCACATTGGTGTGAGCGCTGAGTGCCACTGAGTCGAACACACACTATTCTGTTTCCGGTCACACACCCTCTGCCTGCACACAGAGGCAGTGATGGGGGGTCGTATTCAGGGGAGGGAGTCCCAATTCGTTGAGCTGTGCAAGGTTCCCCAAGGATGGGACCCTGATAGTCGGGATGAGAACACAGACATGAAAATCAATTACATGGGAACCCAGTCCTTAAAGTGGAGCATTTAGCAGACTGATGAGAAAATGGCCGGAATGATGAAAGAACTCTCACTGGGCGCAGGGAGGAGGCCCTGACTTCCAGGAGGGTCCAGCACAGCATGCCCGGAGTCGCGGCTCAGAGGACGAATAGAATCTGAATCTGTGTAGGTGGGGGCAGTGTCCTCCAGGCCAAGAGAACTGCCCGAGAACAGGAGACGGGAACTGAGTCGGGGCGGCGTGCCTGGGAAGTGGTCAGCCGCTCCGCCTGCCCGAAGGAAAAGGTAGAGACGAGCGATCATGACAACTACTCTGTGCTGAGCTCTCCCTGGACGATAACTGTTGGGTGCCGGGCTTAAGACATTGTGTTGTTCAGACTCTGCAACCGTGACAGCTTGTTTTACAGTTGGAGACAATGGAAACCCACTGGAGACTGTAGGCAAGAAACACTGCCCCTCGGGAGCTGTGCTCCCGGAAGATTAATTTGACATCTGTGTGCAAGATGTGGAGTAATGGAGGAATAATGGAAATTGGAGACTCTCTCCATTGTTAAGGTCATGGCCATTGTCCCAATGACAACTGGTGAAGGTCTGGCCTGTACAACTGCCGTGGAGGAGAGAGGATGGATGTAGGTGTGTTGCAAGGGTTGGGGATCTAGAGAACGGTGGTAAGCTGACTGCATGTGAGAGGCAAGAAAAAAACTTGACGCTAAGGTTTCAACCCTGGATGACTTTGAGGATGATGGCACCAGTAATAGGGCATGTAAGGTGGCCTCGGTGATGGATTTGGTTTGGAGCATGCTGGGTGTGTGGAACAGCTGGCTGCAGAGCTACTGTGGATGCTGGGAAAGCGGAGGCTCGAGTCCAAGAGACAGAACTTTGAAAGCTGAGATGTAACGAGAGTTAATAATAGGCCAGTAGCTGACACATTTCACAAGACCGGTTACCCCGCTAAGCTGCATCACGGAACTATAACAGGACAATGATACTCCCAAACCCCGCAGCTCCAGGGTTACTTAAAATTTATCATCGCTTGGTCATGTAGCTCAAAATTATGTTTGGTGAAGAGGAATGAAGCCAGAAGAGATGATAGAGATGCTTATTTTACTTTGGGGAGGCACTTTGATTTCAGAGCAGTGGTGTGTGTGTGTGTGTGTGTGTGTGTGTGTGTGTGTGTGGTTTTCTCTAACAACAAAATAGAATGAAAGCAGTTTTTCTGCTCTGTTCTTCAAAATTGGAAAACTGGTAGCATTTTTTTTAAATCCCAAAAGCAAATGACTTGCTCTCGAATCTAAAGCATAAATCATAATTGGGCTTTCTCTTTGGGGCTTCTGCCTTATGTCAAATTAACAGCTTTAGAAAGCAACACATATTTCCAGCTGACCCGCAGTTGGACCTCACATTTCTTCCCCAAACTGTTCTCAGACATTCTAGCCACGGCGGGGAGAGGACACACTTCCAGAATCTGCTGCGTGTGGCCCGGAATCTGTTCCCTGGCCCCGAGCCGCTTAACCACCCTACCTCATGGGGGCCACTTTTGGCTAATGAATCCTGAGTTCCAAGTTTCCCTTCCTCCTAATGAGTGCTAATAAAATGCATTTAACTCCACTAATGCAACGAAAAAAATCGGCATTATTTCATTGTATCTACTTAATAAGAGCCTTGTTTAATATTGAATTACAGCCTGCTCGGCCAAAGCACTATACTGGGACGATTGGGGCTGGGGGAGGGAGTGTCAAGGGCTCCAATTTGGACATCCCTCCTTACTATGCCCTGCAGTCCTGTGTGATTGCTTCATTCATTTAGCCCAGCCAGTCTGATCCCTCTGCCAACTGTTTTGTAGAATTTACTGCAATGCTAGGCAACCGGTGCCCCCACACAAGCTGGAAATATAGCATCGCTTTTCCTGGGACCAGGCTCTTAACAGTTGTTTGGGGAGGGGCCACATGCAATGGAGCAGATACTGTTACCAAAAAAAAAAAAAGAGAGAGAGAGAGAAAGAAAGAAAAAGGGCTTTTAGAGGTTCTTCCTTTTAGAACATAGTTACAGCAAATCTGATTTTTATTGACCAACTCTCCCTCTCCCCGCAAAATTGTTTCTGGCCCGATTTCAGAAGCAATTTATCTTTATTTTTAGATTAGTCTTCAATGAACGGTGATGTCGATTCTCACATTTAGCTTAGCAATGAACTTCTCCTCCTTCTTTTGAACCAGCCCCTCACTCCGCAACTAATACCCACTGAAAGCTATCCATTTAAAGAAAACAGTCATTTTGTAACTGGAAGACGCATTGCTTGAATTCGTTCATCTTAAGCTTTCACGTCCATTGGACTTTATCCGGGTGAAGCACATCTGTGGGCTCATGACCCGGGAAGTAGAGACAAGAACCTTTGTTGTCACTCAGTCCATCATGTTCAATGATCTGGTCTTCCTGTCACTGAAGACAGACTACAGTTGGAGACATTCTCAGCTGCATTGATTCCTAAGCTACATGAACCTTTTCACTTTGGAGGCCTGCTGAGTAAACTGCTTGACACACTTCTCTTGTTTTATTTTTTTAAAGAAGTTCCAAAGAATTGTGACTTTTTCATGAATTTACGAAGGGAAAAGAAGTTGGAGGGAAAGGGGGAGACTTTCTTTCATCTTTTTTATGTTTACTCAGGAAAACCAATAGGTATGAAAATAGTTTATAAGTGGTTTAGGGAAATAACAGTGTAAAGAGGTAATAGTTGTGTCTTGAGACCTTCTAACCGGTCACCTGATAGGGGTATAGGCTGGACTGCATTTAAGGCTGAGCTAGTAGAAATCGCCTAGGGGTCGTTAAGACCAGAAGATGTGGTCACTGAATTTCTGATAAATGGCTTGAACTGAGCCAAGGCGAACGAGGAAGTACAGCTGCTCTGTTCCCCTCTAGGCCCTTACTCCTTGAGGGGTGTAGCGAGGACAGACCTGGACCCTCCAGCCCAGGACTTGCCGCCGGCCGTCACTGAGAAACGCCACAGCTCCCCCGCATTGCAGAAGAATGAATGGGGTTTCCATCTGAACGAGAAATGCGCCTTTGTTCAAAAGCGAGCCTGGACAAGACGAACACTCTTTGTACCTTCTAGTTATAAATTGAAAGGTGTTTTCTCCTTCCAAACCCTGGTTTCTCGTGAGAATATAAAATAAATTTTAAAATGTGTACGGCTTCCGATAAGAGCATGAAATAAGCCAGTAGTAAAAGAGCCAGTATGTCGTGGGGATGTGTGTGTGTGTGTGTGTGAGATAGGGAGTATTAATAGGAAAATATGTTCTATAGAATCCATTTCTCTTTTTGAAACTGCAGTTTTAGATTATTTATTTATTTACAAGCAATACTAAATAATTTCACATTACGTTTCTCCAGCTCACTTTATAACACTTCCAGTGCATGGGCAGAGAGACACTTCATGGTTCAGACTACATTTATTCAAAGGCCAATGAAAAAAGAACCCCAATGTAAGCTTCTGAGAAAGCAAATCAAAACAGGAGGTTTTTTTTTTTAAACAGACAAACAAAAACTTAGGTTATCCTTTTAGAAAGTATTTTTTGTTTGTTTGTTTGTTTGTTTGCTTTTGTTTCCAAACTGCAGGGAAGCCTAGCCATCGTCTGAACAAAGGCATTGCTGGCCACGCTGGGATTAACTGGCCTGTGAGCCAGTGGACGGCTGGCTCATGTAACTGGGAGAAGGAGGTTCAGTTACTTCAGGGAAGCAGCTAAAAAGGGAAGCGGTTTATTGCCTCCCTCATGGGCCAGGGCTTGTCAAGGTGGCTGAGCCTCCGTACACTTAGGATAAAATCTAACCCTGACTAGGCCAGCCTGGGTGCGCTGGGATTTAAGAGGCTGCTTAGTTCTGTTTCAGACATTTGGGAAGACGGGCTTCCTTTCAAGAACCAAGGCTCTGATGAGGGGGAAGGAAAAGAAGCCATGAAATCTGTCTCACTTCTAAACTTTTACAGGACCAGAGAAGAAGTGACTTTGTTCATAAAAAGAAGGGACTGTGTAGGCCTTCGTTTAATTGTTGTGTCTTTGAGCGCAAACTCAGTATCTTCCTTATGTTTGTTAAAAGTCACTGTTACCCACCCTTTTGAGTCAGGTCCTTCTGCCCAGAGCTGGTGGTGCCAAAAGAAAGAGACTGAGTTCAATAAAGCAGTGCAGAAACTTCAGTCCTTGCTCCGGGAAGCAGGAAGGGCGAGCTCACACTCCTAACGGCACCTTCTCCCAGGTCTGAGTAGCCAGTGACATTGCACCGTCTCCACCGGGATGCCCAGTGGACATCCCAAACTGAGGATTCCAAAACTAGATCACAGCCCTTCCCTCCCCCCTGGCTCCTGCAGCCTTCCTCATCCTGCGTTTCAGAATAAAAATCTCGTCATGACCCTTCACTTGCGCAGTTCTTCCTTGCCTAAAGTTCTTGATGGTTGTGCATCAAGACACAGAAAAATATAACAAAATTCCAGCCCCTCTTACTACCAGGCTCCAGATCGCCAGCACTCTCTCCCCATTACTGCCAGGGACTCCTTGCTGATGTTCACTCTCCCCCTGGGTCCCTGCGCAATCCAACTCTCCAAACTAATCAGTCTCGCACCAGATCATGGAACTCCTCTGCTCAAACCATCCCCAGGGCTTTTTCCACTTGGGTCAGATTAAAACTTAAGTCCTTGCCCTGGCTGGTGTGGCTCAGTGGGCTGGACATCATATTGCAAAGTAAAAAGTCACCAGTTTGATTCCCAGGCAAGGTACGTGCCTGGGTTGTGGGTTCGGCCCCAGGTTTGGGTGGGTATAGAAGGCAAGCGATTGATGTTTCTCTCTCACATGAATGTTTTCCTCTCTTTCTCCCCCCCTCCCCCTCTCTCTAAAATTTAAAAATAAAATAAAGTAATTAAGTCCTTATGTTGGTCTAAAGCGCCCTATGAGATCTGACCACTGTTAGCCCTCTGCCATCGCAGGTACTCTGGGGCCCCTAACTCACACCATCCCGGCCACTCTAGCCTCTCTTCTGCTTGCTGGGTTACTGGAGTCTGCAGAGTTGCACCGAAGGATCTCCCCGAGCGTCCAGCTCCTTTCCCGGAGGAGGGACCCACTTCTGTCATTTCTCCTCTCTCCCAACCCTGACAGCAGCGCTTTGCATACAGCGAGAACGTTCAGGGAGTGTCCACTGAATCGCCACAGCTCAAGTATTTTAATGATGAGAAACAAAAACGCGTTCAGAGAACAAAGAGTTCTGGGTGCTTTCCAGTGTCAGAGTCTAATTAATAATCCATCTGGCAGCGATGTGACCTTGGGTTAATCACTTGACCTTGGGACCTCGATGTTCTCATCTGAGAAGCGCAAAGGCTAACAAGTGCTTTCCCACGTGGTCACTGATCTAGATGACAGGAGATACTCAAAAGTCTTCAGTTGGGTCTACCTGCTGCGCCCTTGCTGGGGCTGCACGCCCTGGGGGTGGTGTGGACAGGGTGGGGGGCCGGAGGAGGGGCCTGGGTGGGTAGGAAGCACAGGGAAGACGCACCAAGCTGCTGTCACCGTTTCCCCCATTGGCTTCCTTGAGGAACAGGTGTGGAGGTGGGGGTGGGTGGGAGAGAGAACTGAGCATGTTAGCAATGTCCTGGTTCTTTATTATTGTTTTCACTCAGGTGGCGATAAATCATTGTGAGGTTTGTCCTTTTAATTAGTCGTCTTTCCGTCAGAAAAGTCAAGGCTGTTCAGTGCTGATAGTGAGCTGAAAAATGGCCTGAGAACAGTGTCCGGAATGAGGCCTAGTGTCTTGGCTTTAGAGTGCTGCTGGGCACTGGGGGTGGGGTGCGTGAACAGCTCTCCTCCCAGAAAGGGAAAATCTGGGTTGGGTGTAAGGCTGCGGGTGTGTGTGTGGGGAGCTGGATGGGTCCTTTTCCCACTTGCCCCTCATCCAAACCTATGGAGAGCTATATAGGAACATGGGGCAGAGGTGAGGAGAAATGAATGGGTGAATCTCTACAGACACTTCCATCTAAAGTGAGGATGCAGTAATAAAATATACGAAACAGTTGGGGATCCCTGCTTTGTAAAAGGAGAACGGGGGAAACAAGCAAAGCAAAGCAAAGCTCTGTGTTAAAGTTCAGCAAAGAAAAGGTTGCCAACTGGATTTCCCTGCCTGGAAACACTCTATATACAGGGAAGCCCGTGGTTGCTGGCTTGTTGAGGGCGCTACACACGGGGCTTATGTCCCAAAGTCTCTTCTCTACTTGTATTAACTTATCCTGCCTCCACTTACGTTACAAGAAAGGTCCTGCTTGGCAGATTAGATTCATGTTTAGAAATCTCTACTCCCTCCCTATTACCCCCATGGAAAGAATGAATGCCCCACTTCATCGATGGTGAACTTGGCTGTGTGAGTTGTTTTGGCCAATGGGGCGTCAGCAGCCATGAAGCTGTAGAGTCATGAGAAGTATCCTCTTGCTTGAGCTTACACTCTTGAGCCTCTGCCGTTTCCCTGGGGACAATACACCCAGGACAGATGGCTCATCTCAGGAGGAGAATGATAGTCACAAGAGTGGTAGGAACTGTCTTGGCCTAGGCCAGCCCAGATCAGCAGCGCCCCGCCGACCCCAGGCAGCTGCAGACACATGAATGAGTCCAGCTGAGACCCACAGAACTGCCAACCAGCACACCTGTGAGATAAATCCAAGCTTTAGGAAGAGCTTTTTGGGGATGTTTCTGAAGTTTTGAGGGCTGTTTCACATGCAGTAATATTGTGGCCACAGTTACTCGAAATAATCAGGAAACCAAAATCTACACTGCTGAGGCGGTTTCATGTTTCACTGTTCTGAATGACGTGGGAAGCCAATGCTTTTATTTGTTCAATAAATATTTAAGTGCGTACTAGACGCCACAGTGCCGGAGAGTCGTTACTTTTCCCTTGTACAGGGGACTCTTCTCAGAAGAAAGCCACTTACACAGTATTAGAATTATACTAGAGCCCGAGTCCCAGCGGGACTTATTCTGCTTCTCCCTCTTTAACCTCTGGGCATCGCTCTGTCTTGCGGACCCGGGGCATCACCTTGTTCCCCATGTTCCACCTGAGCATCCTGGAAACGCCCCGAAATTTGGGGTGATGTAATTTTATTAGACGGAAAGCTATTCTTTCCCCTTTCAATAGAGTGCCCCAAACTCTGCTTCCCTCTTTTCCACGTTGATAGGCAAGACATTCCAGACGAAGCCTGACTTCCAGGGCCTTTTGGAGGGTGGAGGGAAGGACGGAAGCCAGTCAGGACCAGCTTTCCCTCAGCTGGGGACTCCCTTGGGACCGGCTCGCAGTGAGATTGCAGGAGGCCCAGTGCACAGAAGAGGGCACTCTTGTGCAAAGCTGTGGCCGGCTTCCTGGGAGGAGGTGAAGTTTCCTTGCTCTGCTCCTTACAGAGCGGATGATTCATTGCTTGTGGTACTCTCTGGATGCAGTCTGTGTTCATGCACACGTATTCTGCAGCTGCAGATAAAAACTGCAAACTGCAAAAATGCCAGGAAAGGCATTTGTGTGGAGACTGCGCGCCCATTGTCTCTGCTGCCCTGATAGGGCATTTGCCCCCTTCTATCTGCATCTTCCCCTTTGACCCCACCTGCCACGCCCTCCAAATGGAAATGGTCAAGGAATAAGGACAACAGTAGCGTCATTTTAAAAAAATAGTTTCTACATTGCTTTCACTATTTGGGAAATAATTACTTATTCATTAGTTCATTTGTCACACAAGTATGTATTAATAGTCAGTTATTGCTTTTTAATGTTTTTAGAAAAAATTCATGCTCTTTTCCTACCAGCCAGCAAGCTATCTGGTCCTGGCTCTGTCTCCAATATAATCTCATGATAACTGCTTTCTTTGGAGCTCCGTTTAGCCTCAGGCTTTTGTTCTCATTTTTCACTTTATTTGAATTATTTTTTCTGGTTCTTATGATGCCTGTTTTTCCCCTCATTTCCCAGAGCTTAGCACAAATGTCATTTTTTCAGAGAGACTTTCCCTGAGCTCATATGTTAGCAATGGTTCTCCAGAGAACCCCTAAGAGATGTAGAGAGACATGGAAGCGTCTAGATATGAATGTTTCGGAAGGAATTGGCTCATGTGATTATGGAGGCTGAGAAGATCTGCAGTCGGCAAGCTGGGGACCCAGGGGAGCTGACGGTGTAAGTTCCCGCCTGAGTCTGCGTCCGAAGGCAGGGGGAGACTCCTGTCTCGGCTGAAAGGAAAGCAAGCAGAGAGAAAGAACACTTCTCTACACAGCTGTTCTGTGCTTTTCGGGCCTTCAGCTGATGGGATGAGGCCCACCCATACCAGGGAGGGCAATCTGCTCTACTCAGCCTTCTGATTCAGATGTTAATCTATTGCAGAAGCACTCACATACACACACACCTGGGATAATGTTTCACCAAATATCCAGACACCCCATGGTCCAGCCACGTTAACACTTAAAATCAGTAATCGCAATCCACGCCTCGGTTGTCCTTCTGTAATTATTGTACGATTGCCTCATCCTCCTTATTTTCTCCTCAGTGTTGATCATGGTGTGCACACATCTTGCTTATTTATTCATCACGCTTACTGTCTCTCTGCAGTGTGAGCTTCATGAAGGCGGGCACAGAGACTGTCATGTATACTTCTCTGTCCTCTGAGCCCAAGAAACACTTAACATGTAGTTTTTGAATGACGTAAGTATGAATAAAAAACAAAACAATTGAACGATGAAATGAGAAAGGTCGGAAGACAATATTGTCAGAATGTTATGAAAACAGGGAAGCTTGGGGGCCTGATTCTCTTTGAAAGGGTCAGGAAAGGCTTTAAAATGAGGAGACATTTTCCTGAAACATGGTGAGAATCAGCAGATAAGGAGCAGAATGGAGGCAAGATTCACACCACAGAACCCACAAGGCCTGGGGTAAAGGGGTGAACGTGTCCCGGAAGTGGTAGGAAGGAGCGTCCAGGGGCAGAGCAGATGGAGAATGGATTTACATACAGCTTCAGGATTCCAACTCCACCCAGCAGAAGCTGGGAAATGGACAGAGGATGTGAGACAGGGTATGTGGCGAAATGGATGCAACCAGCGAGGGCCCCGCAGACTGTCAAGGAGAGAGACAGTAAGACCAACCTCCAAAGGATTTATGGCGTCGAATCAGCAAAGATCCACTCTCCCCCACATCGTGACTACTTTCACCCTATGTAACTCCTAGACTCATTGTACACTCTTTGTAATACATTAGCAAGCTAAATGACATGCCATAGGACCAGAAACACAAAGCCTATATAAAGACACACTACGGCTGACCCCGGTCTCCTGAGAAGTCTCCGCCTCTTCCCGGAAACATCCTGACCAGTCTTGCCCCTAATCGAATGCCCCACCTTGACTGCACGAGCCTCAGTAACAGAGGCACCATACTTTGCCGTGCATAACAAGCGCCCACATTTTTATGCTTATTATACACAGGACCATTATTGCGTTGGTGGTATGTAATCATTATACCCATGTATAACGCACATCCTTATTTTTTCCTCAAAAATTTGAGTCAAAAAGTATGCATTATACACAGCAAAATACGGGTGAATCCCACTGCGGAGGGGTCGCTCTGTGCGGTAGCCTAACTCCCTGTCTCTGCTTCACCAACACTCTCCTTTTCCCTTTAAACTCTATGCTTGCTTAATGTTTGAATTCTTTCCTGAGTCAAGTCAAGAATCCACAGCGGGTCCTGGACTCTCAGGTCTCAGGGATCAGATAGAGTTTTGGGCAGGAATATTCAGAACCTATTGAATGTTTTGGGGTCAATGTTCCAGAACGAAGTAGCTCATTCGAGGGCTGTAGACAGGCAGACATGGCCAGGGATCCGAGGAAGAAGGCAAAATGTCTAAATGCCTTTGTTCCTGGTTGGCCCTGCTCATCTGGGTCCAATTCTGGTGTCAGTACTTGGTGCAACTCAGCTACCTACCTGGAGACCCTCCATTCACCCCTCAATAATCAGGTGGTGGGAATTTTCTAAAGAACGCTACTCACCAACAAGGTCCAGAGGGAGAATCTACAGTGGTCAGTTGCGAACCTCGTCACATTTCAGGACAACTCTCCTCCTCAGCACGGGCACCGGCGAATCCATCCCCATCATCATCACCGTCGCCATCCGCATCGTCCATCATCCCTGGCACCTTCCTTTTCATCTAAAGCAGTGGCAGCTCTTATTACTGGGTGTTTATTGTGATATCATTCATCATGTATTGAGTGCTTACTGTGCACCAGGATTCTTCTGTCTTCTCCGCACGTTCACCCACTTAAACCCCGAGTGAAGTAAGAACACCTTACCACTTGTTAGAGCAGAAAGAACCAAGTCGTGGGGAGGTGAGCGATGTGCCCAGGTGGGCGGGCCCTCGCATGCGGAGGAAGCACTAGGTGTCTCTTGGAGCCCTCGTGTATTTGGAGCACCGTGATTATTGCCTTTTTACAGAAACAAGGACCACAAGGTGTCAGGGTGCCTTAATTACCCCAGACCATCTAGCTCACTTCTAAGCCAGGCCACAGAGAGGGGCCCTGGTACCTAACAATTAGTATTTGATTAGAATGTGAGTGCCTGACATTAGGTGTTTGATTGCCCTGATATCTACTCCAGAGACAGCCATTTCTGATTGACAGACCGCCAGCTACATAGCTAGAGAAAGCCAGACCACTCCTCCAGGGGGGTTCCCTGTTTACAGTCCCCCTGGTGACCCAGATAATGGACCATTTCTTCACTTTTAATACCCACTGTTATGTTTTTAATTCATCAATAAAGGCTGAACCCCAGAAACGCCAGGCAGTCCCACCTTGAAATCACCACAGAACAAAACAATGAGAGGGTCTAGTATGAAGGTCAGGGGCAAAAGTTTTGGGATCAGCTCGAATGTGGGTTTCGCTGTCCACTTATTATTTAGCTGTGTGACCTTGAATGAGTGACTTACCTATTCCTAATCTGCAAAAAGAGAGAAAAATACCAACCTACTATGGTTGCTGAAGGGATTAAGCAAGACCTAGAGTGTGAGCCAGTTGACACAGTGCCTGCCACACGGTGTCTGTGACAGGTGGTAGCGATTGTTCCTCTTACAGTAGAGACGGGCCATAAATTTCATCGCTCATGCTCTCTCTGAAATGCAATTGAAGTCCCTGGTCTCTGGCAACTCAAGCAAAGTGGGTGGGTCTTCCCCGAATAAGTGCAGAAAGGGGAAATAATAGTTTTTACTGCCTTCTTCCTCATCAGCACTCCCACCCCAGTTCTTCGGCTATTGCTTGTAAGTCTCCTTCTATGACTGAACCCAATCAAGTTTGTGTGCCCAATGCTTTGAAAGTCCAAAACTCAAAATGTCAGGGTTTGGAGTAAGAAAAGTTTATTGATGGGGAAGGCACCAACTGAGAAGATGGGAGGAGACTTAATGGTGCCTCAAACCCACCTTGCTTGCTGGACGAGGTTAAGGGCTTTGAGGGGCAGGGTGGAAAGAGACGCAGAAGCCCTGGTGGGGCAAATTTTAACGAGAGGAGCTTGATTGGAGCTTAGCCGTTCATGGTAAAGGGGCATCAACGCCTCATCTCCCCGGACCATGGAGCCTTGGGTCCTGAAAGGGTTCTGGCATTAAATTCCAGCTGTGTCCTGGCCCTCTGGTTCCACAGCGGGGAGGGACGAGACGCTGGTTCCCGGTGCAGCTGGAGGTCAAAGTTCTCTCCTCTGCGTGTGCTTCGTCAGCATGACTTGCAGTTTTGTCTGTTGTCCCTGAAAAGCAAAACAGTATCTTGTTAAACAGGACAGGACCATGTTGGGCGGGTTCTGAGCATGAGCATCTGTGGGACATTCTTCATGGACCCAGGTGGGCTGGGCTGGTGTCTTTTCTTCATGATACTGTGCTGTCCTGAACTTATTACCTTACATTATCACCTTCATCATGACCTTACAAGACTATTTGTAGTTGTTCCTCTATATGAGAAGCTTTGGGCAAGGATGGTGGTTTATTTATCTTTGTATCTGTGATTGGTAGTTTGGCTAGAACATCCTAAGCACGCAAAAATGTTTAGTTCAATGAACGAATGAATGAATGGTCAACCGTTTCTAGGCAACAGATATTAACTTCGTAACACAAAACAATGTCTACCCTTGTTCCCTGCGTCCTAGCCTAGAACTTGAAGGTTGCTTTTATCTGTCAGTTAATGGGTCCTAGTCCTTTAAGCACTAATCTGCTAGCTCTGCATTGAAAAAGTCCATCTTCAGAGATACATTTCTGACTTTGGAATCGGCTGTCCCACCACTCTTCCTGCTCTTTCACTCAATGCTTTTCGGCACCTCTGTGCAATTTCTGAATGCAACATGCCCGGAAGCCCAGCGCACACTTGGCAGAAAGATGTCGTGTTGTTCATATGACTGCCTCAAGTGAACGAGGATGCGAAATTGAGTTATTTATTCAGTGACTCAGGCTGCGATTACTAAATTGGAATCTGCTTCTGTACTTTGAGGGAGTGGAGAAGAGAAATCTAATAGATTAAATGAGACTGCTGTGTCTCTCTGTGCTTCTGCCAGGAGCATCGTGCAGGAAATAATTAAGTGCCCAGAAGAGGAAAGCTGGCTGTGGCATAAAGAATACAGACTTAGCATCCGTAGCGAGAGGCCAGGCGTGGGGCCGCCCTGAATGTTTCATGTTAACAATTGCATTTTTCTGATCTAGACATTTCCCGTTCACAAGGTGTTACTTTGTGGGGAGTATCTATCACTCGGTAGCATTGCAATGCGTGTGTTTCCTCTGTGACCACCAGGTAGTAGCAGACTGGGGAGACGCCATAACAGTTTGGAAGGTGAATGAGTTTCCGTCACTGGGGAGGATGCTGTCAGCAACAATATGTGCTCTGGAATTTTGGTGATGGATGACAGCCCCCTTCACTTGTAACAGAGCAGTGCCTTTAGTATGTGGGGAAGGGACCATCCATTTTCCTTCCTGTTCATCTGTCCTAAAGGTACCCCTGCCTCCCTGCCTAGGATATGCGCAGAGCTCCAAAGGCGTTAGCATGCATGTGAATCATATTTGATCAGTATTTATTAATTATCAATAATCAGGCAGCTAAGCATCTGTTTGTGGACTTAAGCAAGGAAAGACTGAGGACCCTGTAAGCAATGCAGCCCAGGATACCAACATATCTCAGATCCGCTCTCAGAACGGTTCAGAAAAGGTTGCCTAGCTCTGTCTTGCATTGCATCTGGGCATAGCAGCTCTCATGAACACTCTTTTCTTAATTCTCCGGTCTCTGCCCTTAAAAACGTTTTACCGCACTGATTAAACACGCATCAGGGCACGTTGCATGTCATTGCCTTTGTGCCTCGTCCTGTTCTTCTTGGTGTCCTGTGACTGTCAAAGATCCCATCTCACCGAATCTATGCGTACAGATATTTGTTTCTTCCTGACAGATGGGTGATATTGTGGATTCACTCCTTCATAATGTTTCTTTAAAAATACAAATGTCTATTGAACTCTGCTATGAGGCAAGCAAGGTAGAGAGATGCAGATTTTCTACATTATAAACAAGCATCTCAAGGCTACTCCCCTTCCTCGGTGTTAGGTCGGAGTCACTCAAGAAACCGGACAGATGCAGCGAGCCAAGGAGAACAGGGTTTATTACCGGGGAGTAAGAGGGAAAGTGGAGCCAAACAAGGGAGCTTGCTGGGACTCGCTCGGCTGTTCTTAGTTTGGGGTTTCGAAACACAAAAACCTGCGAAGGGTATCAGAGTCCGATTGGCTACAGCTGGTTGCTGGGTGCAGGCTCAGGTTAAAGCTGCTGTCAAGCCGGACAGGCCGACCCCAGACCCTGATCTTCAGGTGTTTTTCCTGGGGAGGGTCTGCAGGCAGTGTCCCACGGTGCTGTCTTCTAGTTCCATTCCTCCTAGGCCTGCCCAGGTCTGTCACTGGGTGGCAGACCTCTTCCTGGTCCTGCCGGACCCGTCCTTTGTCACTGCCTTGTGTTTCTCAGTGGAAGACACAGACACCCCAAGCACAGTGGAGCCGCCCAGCTCCTGGCCCCCAGAAACGTCTTGGCAGGCCCCAGAAGGGACCCGGAAGGGAGACTGCAGTGCTGTCCTCAAAGGCAGCTCCCCAACGTCCGCGGGCCCAGGCTGCAAACCGCGGGGCCCCTCATCGGTTTCGAGTCCCTGTTCTGTGGAGCTTCGTGAGACAGGGACGTATCTCTCATTTTCTCTCAGACAAGCTTGGAAAGATCCACTTTCCCCTCTTTCAACGTCTACCCTAAAGACAAAAACCACCGGGAAGGCCAGCCGAAAATCCACGGGTCAGAATCGGTCTGTGCATTTTCACCGAAGAAGCGCTGTGCTTTCTGTTCAGTGCTACTGATCTCAAAATTGCTGCAAGGCCCTTTCTCGCACTTTTCTTTTAAATCACAAAAGTCACCTAAGCTATGTTGACGGCTGCAGCAAATACTGTAATACAAGCAAAGAAGTTGTGTTAAAAAGTTTATTCTTCCACACTTACTTGTTTTGGATCTCGTACTATCTAGTAGGCACATCTAACCACACTCTTATACACATGTTTCATTTAAAAGGCTTTTTTTTTTTGAGCCATGGACTGCTTCCAAAAGATACAATGCTGTAATAAATATTTCTGAATTTCTATTTAATTTAAATGAGTAGAGGAAGTACAGCAACAAAAATACATTAAACATGTGCTATGTCCAAAAAGAAGTCTTTACTCAGATTATTTGTTGAATTTTTTAAAAGATTTTTACTTATTTATTTTTGGAGGGGAAGGGAAGGAGAGAGGGAGAGAAACATCAATGTGTGGTTGCCTCTCATGTATCCCCAGGTGGGAACTGGCCCGAAACCCAGCCATGTGCCCTGACTGGGAATTGAACCGTGATTCTTTGGTTTGCAGGCCTGCGCTCAATCCACTGAGCTACACCAGTCAGGGCCTGTTTGTTGAATTCCTAAAATCACCATATGGAGTAGGTTCTCTTGACCCCATTTACAGATACATTTATACGGATGCTAAGGGAGAAGAGACTTGCCTAACACCCAGCTGGCAAATGATGGACCGAGACTTGAAACCCACTCTTTCCAACTTAAGTTGTTTTTTTTTTTTCTTCTATGTTCATTCTGTCAAGGACAGGAAGAAAATGTCCTAGACATTATCTGCTTAAAGTGGTGGTCACCCAAGGGCAGCCCGCGGTCAGACGGGCTGCTGGGTGGGCTGGGTGCCGCTGCAGACTGGTGGGAACCACAGACACTTAGTGGATAAAACTCAGGCACACTCGGCACAGTCCCACGCAATAGAGTCACCCGCCCCACGTGCCAATAGCAACCCGTGAGCAACATTACACTCCAGGCTCACCATGGTAAGAAAAAGATTGAAACAGACATATTTATACTGTAAAACAATAAATTCTAAATAAAAATACTGTTTTTAAGTAGTTTTTTCAAAACAGTAGGAACTCAGAGACGTAACCCAGTTTCCCCAGGCTGATGGAGGCTCTACCACAGGTAAATCCTGTATTTATTTGTGATTATATCTCTGCAGAAAATTATTTAAAAATTCATGAGAATTATATTTACCAGCCTCACGATAATGGTTTTTCCTATGGGGGGAGCAGTGTTGGAAAATGAAGTTTTGAATTATATGTTTTTAAATTTTCTTTTACAAAAAGAAAAAAGAGTATGAAACTATGATAACAAAATGTTTAGCTCTTTAAATCCTCATGCTGAATGTCTGAGTTTATGCTATATTATTTTCTGAATGTTTGAAATAAGTCATACCCAAAATATAACGAGAAAACCATATGTACTGTTTATGTTTATGCAAATCCAGGAAACAGAAGACAAAAAAAGACTTGGAGGTGTGAAGTATGTACTGAGTATGGGCCCTGGCTGGCGTAGCTCAGTGCATTGAGCACGGGCCTGCGAACCAGAAGATCGGGTTCGATTCCCAGTCAGGGCACATGCCTGGGTTGCAGGCCAGTTCCCAGCAGGGGATACACAAGAGGCAACCATACACTGATATTTCTCTCCCTCTCTCCTTCCCTTTCCCTCTAAAAATAAATAAATAAAATCTTAAAAAAAAAGAGTATGAAACAAACAAACAAAAAAAAAACCCAAAATTCTCTCTGAAGACCAGCTTTGCCTCCACGATTTTGCAAACATTGTTCGTGTCAGCATAGTGGAAAGGCATTTTCTCAGCCAGAAACAGCCTGTTGGCTTGTCACAAAACGCAGCTACCTCAGCTCTGCCTAGCCAACCCTGGGACCCTCCAGGGTCCCCGAGTAAGAGATTGGAGAAGGGTTCCCTGTTCAGTTTTGCCTTGACCCCTGGGGTTTAAAAAGATAGGACGTACACAATTCCTGGCCCAGTGTCCTGGCTTTTTGACGACCTCCCGAGATGAGAGAGGAACGACGGATGCTTTCCCGCAGATCAGAGAAAGCCAAAGCCCCAGGTCGTCCCGTGTTCTGTGTGCAGGATGCTCCTTGGTCACTCACCAGAAACTGTGCCCACACCAGGTAACAAAACAGCAGCAGGGGCTTCCATTGATTGGGTTGTACTGCTTCCTGTGTCCCTGGAGGGACGTACTTCCCGCATCTCCAGCTGATAAAGAAGGACACTAAGAATGGTAAAGTTGAAGTCCAAGGTCAAACAGCCACCAAGAGGCAAAGTTAAACACCCTCAGTTCCAGAGGAGGTTCTTGACGAGTTCTCAATACTGAGAAGACTGCAGTTTGTATGGGAAGCTTCCCCAACTCTCTAAAGGCTATTCCAAAACAAAAAAAAAACCAAAAAATCTCTTAATGTCTCTCTACTTGGGCTTTGTCTTTCTGCCCCTTTTTTGCAGAACTGCTGGCTGGGCTCCAAAGAGAGAAGAGAGGTAGGGCCCTCTCTTCCTGCACAAACTGGCAGGAACGACGAAGGACCCTCTGGGTTGCGCCCCCTGCTTCCTTGGGCCCAGCTTCTCAGCTGTTCAGTGTGCCTCCAGCCAGCTGCCCTGCTCCCCGGCAGAAAACGAGCCAGCACGACAGGCACATCACACTCTGGTGCAGAGCAGACCCAGGACTGCAGCAAAGTGCTGGGGTCCAAAATTCCACCAGTCTTCGTCTATGCGGCACGGAACCTGGGCTAGCCGCACAAACGAGCTCTCCTGGGGAGCCTGCGTTCAAGCCCGAGGCTGCGTTTCACCTCCCAGGAGGCCTTGGAGGCCCTCCGCGCTGCAGTCTGTGGAGTGCGCTGAACCGAGATCGGAGGGGTCAGAGAGCAGACCACGGTGCGCGTGTCGTGTGGGGCGTGCGCTGCCAGGGCTGATGGCCGGTGAGATTGGCCGCCTTGCAGAGGCTAGAGGAGGGAAGGAGGCAGCCGCCCTTGCTCGGGTGCTGAGGGGCTGACATTAGATCCTGGATTCCACCAGAGAGAACAAGAGCAAAGAGAAGCAGCGAAAGGCGTGCCCTTGAGAAAGGCCAAGGGTCAATGGGTAGTGAAGGGGGAGAGGAGGAGGCTCAGAGGAGCTTCTGCCAACCCCGCAGCCTGGCTCTGAGAGACTGCGGTTCTCCCTGGGCCAGGCCTATCTTTGGGCCTCTGCAGAGCCCGCTTTTCCCTGGGGCATAGTCCTTCTGTACCCCACCGATGCCTCCACCTCTTCAATGCTTATGGTCTCCCTCCTTTGTCAGGAGCAGAGGGCAGGGATCTGTCCATCCACACACATTTCTCACGCTCTCCCTGTTTGCCTAAAACTCCGCTAAGGTATGCAGAGTACAGAAGAAAAGAGCGATGCGTCCATCTGCCCTTGTCCACGAGGTTGTGTTTCTCAGAAGGGGGTACTATCGTCCTTGGCAATTCCATGGAGGCCACGTGTTAGAGAAATACCTTTTTTTCTTCAGGTTTTTCTAAAAGCGTTGTATGGTCCATTGTCTGGGTGAAGAGACACACCAACACTCCTCCCAGTGGTGTAAACTCATCTTACAGGCCGCTGGCCGTCTGGCTGTAGATACAGATACGGGTGATGTGAAACAGACAGCTGATGAAGTACTCAGGTCAACAAAGCACTTTGAAACCTGCCTTCTTGAGGAAGAGGAAGGAGAAAAGATTTCGGGGCTCTTCTCTTTAGCCTTCACCTCTCTGCTGGGCTGTGAAGCCGCGGACTGCTCCGAGTCCAGGTCGTCAAACGAAATTGGCCCCTCACACCCGACATCTCTCCCTCTTTCTGTTCAAGGCGCCTCTTTCCTATCAGCTCTCTCCCTGCCTCTTCCTTGTCCCAGGCACCTGCTCAGTGGTCCCTCTGCAGGTCTGGCAGCAAAGTCCTTCCGGATTCCCTCCCCTCCCTCTGTTTCCACCGTCCCCAGGCTGACTGAAGTCCTCACCGTCTCTAATCTGGGCCTTACTAACTAACTGCCTCCTAATTGATCTTTTTTGCATCTCCTTTCTTCTGCCTCTCCTTTCCGTCATCCAGATAAACCTTCTTAAACCAGGGCCCCAAGGGTGTCAGTGCCTGGCTCAGATGCCCTTAAAGACTCCCCAGGGCGAACAGAGTAAAGAACAAACCCTCGGCCTGGTCTCTGAGGCCCTGGTGCTCCGGGCTTGTTGAACCTCTTGAGACAAA